>NC_054374.1:64604020-64904020 GCF_017654675.1 Xenopus laevis
ATTTCTCATAATTAACTTTATCATCTAATTGGGATGTCAATTCGTCTTTGTAATATTTATAATCCATTATGACCACACCTCCCCCTTTATCAGCTTTCCTAATGATAATGTCATTGTTGGACTTGAGGGATTTCAGGGCATTTCTCTGTTCAAATGAAAGGTTACCTCGTCGTTTTTGTCTTGTTTTATACCAAGCTGTCATGTCTAAATCAAGCATACGGTTAAAGGTTTTAATCGAAGCATTAGTGCTAATGGGGTCATATTCACTTTTGGCTTTAAATCTATTTTCTATCACAGTAGATTGCATCAGGGAATGATGCAATCTACTGTGATAGAAAATAGATTTAAAGCCAAATGCCCTGAAATCCCTCAAGTCCAACAATGACATTATCATTAGGAAAGCTGATAAAGGGGGAGGTGTGGTCATAATGGATTATAAATATTACAAAGACGAATTGACATCCCAATTAGATGATAAAGTTAATTATGAGAAATTAACGTTTGACCCCACCAGTACTTTCTATGGCGAACTAAAAGCGATATTGGAAGCTGGAGTAGAGGAAGGCCATATCTCTAAATCGATGTCTGAGTACTTTTTACCAAAATGCCCAATTAGACCCGTTATCTACACATTGCCAAAGGTACACAAAAATCCACATGCCCCTCCTGGCAGACCGATCATATCATCTAACGGTTCGCTTAACGAGAGAATTGCAGAGTTTGTTGATTTCCATCTCCAACCATGTGTACAGCAAATAGGCAGTTATTTAAAGGACACTAATGATTTCCTGAAATTGATTAAAAGTATTGAGATCCCGGCATCCCAACTGACTCTTGTGACTATGGATGTACAGAGTTTATATACATGCATCCCACATGAACAGGGGATAGAAGCTGCTCGACAATTGATTGATGGCAATGAGCACTATAAAGGACCCCCATCTGCATTCATTCTGTCCCTGTTGCGGTTTATTCTTTATAAGAATTATTTCAAGTTTGAAAAGCAATATTTTTTGCAGCGCACAGGGACAGCAATGGGATCGAAAGTTGCTCCCTCATATGCAAATGCATTTATGTATTTATATGAGAATGAATGCATTTTGAGTCATCCCCTTTTCAGAAGATACGGCGCCTTTTACAGGCGCTATATCGACGATATATTCTTTGTATGGTCAGGCCCGGCGGATGAGTTGATTAACTTGGTAGAACACCTTAATTGCATCAAGAGTCCAGTGAAACTGACATTGAACCACAGTATGGAGAGCATTGAATTTCTTGATGTAAAGGTGTATAAAGTGAAGGATACCCTACAAACATGTCTATACGTTAAACCGACAGACAGGAACACACTAGTGCACTATCAGAGTAATCACCCCAGACACCTACTTGATTCCTTGCCGAGATCACAGTTATTAAGAGTGATACGTATCAATAGCGAGGAAGGTAAGAGATTGGAGGATGTTGACACTATGTGTATGAAATTCCTTTCCAGGGGTTACCCGAGCGCTCTGATCGATGAGGCTAAGGAATGGGCACTCAACCTCAGTCGGGAGGAAGTGTTGTCAGAGGCTAACACAAGACATAACAAAAATAATGACAAGGACATGTACTATGTATGTCAATATGGGGAGGGCTCTAGCTATATGAAAAAATGCGTGTTAAGACACTGGCCCCTTGTTAAGAGCGATGACACCATAACTAAAAAATTGCCCAATAGGCCAAAATTCAGCTATCGTAGGGGTAGCTCTTTAAAAGAAATTTTAAGCCCCTCCGACCCGGTCGCAAAGTACTCTAGCCCACAGACACAACACTTTCTGTCTGCAAAACCAGGGGTATATAGATGACCGGGTTGTGTGATGTCTAGTAGCTTAATCACTGGTGACCATTTTTTACATCCGCACACGGGCAAGCGTTATGCCATCAAGCAAAGGATGACATGCACTACTACCTTGCTAGTATACATTATAAAATGTCCATGTGGGTTAATTTATTGCGGCAAAACAATTAGAATGCTTAAAGAACGCATAGCTATGCACAGAGCCAGCATTAGAGCCGCCCTGGACCCAGGAAGAGAAGAGAAAGCGAAAGGGAAGAAACAGGACATTTCCCAACAATTAGTTGCCCGACATTGGGCAGAAAAGAAACATAGCCCAGCATCTTTTAGATGCATGCCGATAGAACACGTGCCGACCAGAGTGAGAGGGGGTGACAGTGATAAAGCCCTTTTAAAAAGGGAAGCCTTCTGGATACACGAATTGGGCTGTGTAGCACCTAAAGGACTTAACGGGCAATTGGTGCTGAGCTGTTTTCTGACTTGATTAGTTGTTTCATGCTTGATTACATCGTGTATGGATAGACATGCATCAGATACCCAATTGCATTTAGACGTATGATTTTATTGACATTTAATATGTGAAATAACGAATATTGTACATGATATGTTAAAAAACAAGCAATGACTTTTATTGGTATCTTTTGCTAGTTGATACAGCAACGAAAATGATACATTTGTATGAATTTACAGATTGCAAGGACTTTCCTGGAATGGATACTTTTATTGGACACTTTTGTTTCACATTAATTGAGCACTATTTCGGCTGGCACCTAATGGTGAAAAGTATGTATTGCATTTACATTCACAACTGTATACATGTTGTTAACTGTTTGAAAAAGGTTTTTTCTAAGTCATGACGTCACACTTGGCGCCAATTTTGAACTGTATTTAAATCTTCACTTGTGCACTAGTCATTTATCCTTGAAAAAGGTCCCAGTGAGGACCGAAACGTTGGAAAATGAACCTGTGAATAAAGACACTTTTATTTCACTGAATTTGAACGAGTGCGGGTCCTGCTTACTGAATTGTATTATTTGTAACACTCCAATAAAAGAAATACTTTGATCACTGTAACCGTGAGTGCTTCTGATTGCATCTATCTATTCTCCTCTGAGGAGCACCACTGAAGCTATGCCACAGCATATTTATATATATATATATATATATATTATATATATATATTTATATATATATATATTTATATATATTTATATTTATATATATATATATGGCTGGGGAGGATTTAGCCCTCAGTGAAAAAACAGCGTTCAACGGACATTGATTACAGGTAATGCTAAAATGCACATAAAATATAAAACAAGTTAGGGACCGCCATTCGGGGTTTACCTTGACGTGGTATGATGGCTTATCAATTTTATGATCATAACTTTGTAACAAAATAACCCCTGTTTTGGGTACATATGCAATAGCATTTATTATACTTATATATACTTTAAAGCCTTTAGAGTGCTCCCACAACCCCCCTGTTTTGATATTGTATATATATAAATATATATATATATATATATAAATATATATATATATATATATATATATATATATATATATATATATATATATATATATAAATATATATAAATATATATATAATATATATATATATATATATATATATATATATATATATATATATAAATATATATATAGTAGTCCAAGTGGAACGCACACCATAAGAGGTATCCAAAACTGGGTGCCAGTCCTTAGTAAATACAATGTATAGATCCATCCAGTGGTGACAGCACTCCAAGTCAAACAATCATGTCAACAGCATCAAGAAGTTGATTATAACAGGTTTATTGTATCCAACGTTTCGGTTCTACTTGAGAACCATCATCAGGGAAGGAAAACATAACAGTGCACTAAAATGGCTATTTAAACCAACAGGTTTGGCGCCAAAACTGGTTGCCAGGGGGTCATAGCAACCGTAATCAGTGAAAGCAAAGTGGTGACAAACAAAGCCAGTGATGGAGTGATCGTACCGTCATTAGCAACCTCAAAGTATTATAATGTACCATTTCCATGCGCTCAATACAGTTTATGCAGCCCATCTACCAATATTCTGTACTCACCCGTCCAACAGAGAGCAGAGGTGAACCGGAACTTGCACGCAAGCCGAGCAGATCAGCGTACAGGCGTATAGTAGCGTTGCCTAGCAACCCTAAAGCTTGGGTCCGTGTCCAGGCACTTTCGCAAAACTCAATCGGAGGCGTATCAACGCCGTATCACTTAGTGTGCCCTATTGCAGGACCATGGGAACTTGCTGGTCCGACGGGGGTGGCCGGTTCACTAGTAAAAGAGAACCAAAGCCACCCCGTTAGCCAGCTATTAACCCATTATTACGGATCCAGGGTGCTAGGAACTTATTGCTAACTATAATCAATGCCTAATCGCCTTCCTGCACTTAGTCCACATACAATCACTGGGTGCTATAATAGGTATACCAGGGAAACTGTATAATGCAGCACAATCACAATAGGTGAAGTGAGTGGTATTAACGGTACGGTGCAGTGAACTGTTAAAAACATTACATATAGTATCAGCGGATTGCAACTGTCTGGAACAGAAAAGCAAGAAGCTACAAGGTAGCAGCAATGTAGCAAAAGGCAACAATAGTCCATGTTCAAGCAGTCAACAAGCTACAAAAATATCGATTACACAGCCCCATAGTACTGCAAACATCCAGCAAGAAGCCACTTTATGTAAATTGTATTGGGTATGGTTCATCAGATGAAACACCCCAAAGGTAGAGTCTCATTTAGTCCACGAGGAGTTACAGTGTCTAATTTGTGAATCCATCTTGATTCCCTCTTAAGCAGTGCTTGGTCTCGATTGCCTCCCCTATCCAGGGGGGGCTGGTAATCTATGGCCATACATCGGAAGGTGGGCAAGGAGTGCCCTTTCAGTAGAAAATGTTTGGCTAGTGGCTGTAGGGCATTGCCCTCTCTCAAAGCTTTACTGATGGCCGACCTATGGTTTGCAATGCGTTCTTTGAGGGTGGTGCTTGTCTTGCCTACATAGTAAAAGCCGCATGGACAGGTGATGAAATATACCACAAAGGATGATGTGCAACTTAGTCTGTGCATAATCTTGAATCTTTTACCCGTGTGTGGGTGTGGGAAGTCAGTGCCAGTAAGTAGGCACCGGCAGGTCACGCAATCAGGACATTTATAGCATCCTAGTTTCTTCTGTGCGGTGAGCCAGTTAGTAGCAGGCTGATTCAGTCCTATAAGGTCAGTACGCACCAGTATGTCTCTTAGACTACGATCTCTCTTGTAACCCATCAATGGTCTGGGTGCTTGATGAAGTGATAAAGATTCGTCCATGTTGAGCATTTGCCAATTCTTTTTAATACTTGTAGATAGGACCTTGGATACTGGGGAAAAAGTGGTAGTGAAAATCAGCCGATCAGACGAGTCACGTATCGTAGGTTTGCTCGTCAGCAGTGTGGATTGTGAATGCTGCAATGCCCTCTCCAGTTGGTCATTCAGCAAATCCACAGAGTATCCCCTCTCCACAAAACGGTTAAACATTTCTTTGGTTTGTATCAAGGCTGTTTCTTTCGAGCTGTTGTTGCGGATTACTCGGAGGAATTGGGAGTATGGAATCCCTCTGATAGTGGCTGGCGGGTGGTTGCTGTTCGCATGCAAAATAGAATTTCGGTCCGTCAGTTTTCTGAACAGCCTAGTGCCTAAGTGGGAATCGACAAAGAAAATGTTAAGATCTAAAAAGTCAATGTTATTAGTATCAAAGTTTAAAGTAAGCTTGATTGGTGTGTCCAGGCTATTCAGATGATGGAAAAACGACAGCAGAGCCTCCTGGGAGTAAGTCCATATCATGAACAAATCGTCAATATAACGAAAGTAGGTAAGTATCTCCCTGCCAACTAGAGGCATGATATGCATAGTTTCAAATTCAAGCATAAAGATGTTTGCATATGAAGGTGCGAGGGCACTTCCCATGGCTGTTCCCGAGATCTGTAGATAGAATGATTTCTCGAACCTAAAAAAATTTCGTGTTAGAGTGAGCTCAAGTAGTTGAAGTAGGAACTCAGTTGGCACAGAAGAGGAATGGGTAGAAAGTAAAGAATTCCTACAGGCTGCGATCCCCATATCGTGGGGAATCACTGTGTACAAACTTTTGACGTCCATCGTCACCAAGATGCAGTCTGGAGGGATATCTGTTATTTCATTCAGTCTTTTAATCACATGGCGAGAGTCCTGTGTATAGGATGGCATTGTTTGCACTATCGGCTGAAGGAAATGGTCAATGTAGGTAGACACCGATTGATATAATGACCCAACCGCTGAGATTATTGGTCTGCCAGGAGGGGCAGAAAGCGATTTATGCACCTTTGGGAGTGTATAAATAATCGGGGTGCGGGGGTATTCCGTAACCAAATAGTTATACGTATTGTCATCCAGCCATCCCGCATCTCTGGCCATAGTGAGGACACCATCTAGTTCCTTCTTAAAATTGGTCGTGGGATCAGACGGCAATAATCTGTATGTGGTAGTATCTGAGAGCTGACCTAAGAGTTCATTTTTATAGTAAGTATAATCCAATAATACAATGGCACCACCTTTATCAGCCGGTCTGATGATCAAGTTATTGTCCGCTTTCAGTGTTTTGATAGCCTGACGTTCTGGAGGCGAGAGGTTGTTGAATGTCCTTGTAAGTCCTTCATTCTGCTTAACGTCTCTGCTTAATAATTTTCCAAAAGTTTTGATAGGAGCTGGTGTGTTAGTTGGGTCAAAAGTACTTTTAGTTTTAAAAGTAGGCCTAATTTGAACTGAGCTATCGCGGAAGTGTTCTTTTAATTTAAGCTTCCTTTGGAATTTGTGTATGTCAACCAGTACGTCAAATGTGTCGGGGGTAGTGCTGGGGACAAAAGACAGTCCTTTCGTTAAAAGAGAGATCTCGCCCGGGGAGAGAATGTGTTGACTAAGGTTGAATACTATACTCTCCTGCCCCTGGGGGGTTTTCCCCTTGGGTTTGCGGTTCCCCCGTCTGGTATGCCTCCGTTGTCGCCCTCTTTGTCCTTCTTGGATCGAGTTTTGACCCCTAAAAAAGTTTTAGTAGTGCTATTGTCAGGGACAGTGTCAGAGTCTGTAGATTGATCTGAGCTATCTACTGTAAGTAAGGTCCTAGGCAAGCGTCTCCTTCTAAAGGGGATCCTTGGTCTGTCTGGTCTAAGGCCCATTAACCAGCCATAGACTCGCTTAGATTTATAATCATCGGACACTTTTTTTAGTTTGTTATCTTATCTGACTTGGTTTTACCAGAGGAGTCTATTGTTCTAGCTACACTTGATGTTTGCAGTTTGTACACCATAATTCCTCATCAGGAGGGTATTGATGCAGTACGGTGGGCGTTACTTAATTCTGCTGTTTATGATGGTCCTCCCATTGATTTTATATGCCAGTTACTTGAATTAACATTGAAATTCAATTATTTTCGTTTTGAAAAACAGTACTATTTACAGAAGACAGGCACATCAATGGGTGCTTCGATGGCTCCGGCTTATGCCAATTGCTATATGGCCCATTATGAACAGCAGAATATTGTAACTAAATACAGTGATTCTCTTCTACTATATAAACGTTTTATAGACGATATACTGATAGTGTGGCGAGGGAATGAATCTGAATTGATAGACATGGTTGAAAATCTTAATAAGCTCCCTTGTCCTGTTAGATTGACAGTCTCACACAGCACACAACAGATCCAATTCCTTGATGTTGAAATATACAAAAGGGATAGAGGACTAGGCTTCAGATTATATCGTAAGCCTACGGATAGAAACACCTTGTTATATTCAACTAGCTTTCATCCACCTAGTGCGAAAGCATCTGTTCCATTTTCACAATTTCTCCGTACTATGCGGAACAATTCTGATGCTGATACATGTGAAACTCAATTGCAGGAAACCTTTGAACGCTTTAAACAGCGAGGTTATGACCATGTTGTTCTATCTAGGTCGTTGTCCCAAGCACGTGAATATATGGAACGTGAGGGCACCCAGCCTAATAAAAATGATTCCACTACACAAGATCGTTTCATTTTAACTTCCCGCTATACAGCAGGCTCAACCACAATTAAATCCATTGTGGACAAACATTGGCCTATTATACAGAGTGATAAAAAGTTGTCCAAGTCCCTTACAGGGAGACCAATGTGGGGCTTTAAACGGGGCCCTAATCTAAGGGATCTATTAATGAAGACAGATCCAGTTAAGTGCTATGAATCAAATAGTGTTTTGAGTAAACTTAAAAAGGGCTGCTATAAATGTGCAGGGTGTACCACATGCAGAAACATGTCAGCAGGGATAACCTTTCGCCACCCTCATTCAGGTAAAGAATTTCATATAAAACACCGAATCACTTGTACAACCACACATGTCATTTATATTATATCTTGCCCCTGCGGTTTGACCTATGTTGGTAAAACCCAGAACACTTTAAGAGAAAGAATGGGAAATCACAGGTCCTCTATCAAAAGAGCATTTGAGTTGGGTAACTCAGACCTTCCCCTATCTAAACACTTTTTGTTGAAAGGCCATAGATTGCCCACTTTGAGATTTATGGGCATTGATTTAGTGCCTGAACCAAGTAGGGGTGGTGACTGGGACCGTATGTTACTACAAAAAGAAGTTTATTGGATAAAAACATTGGATACTGTGGCCCCAAGAGGATTAAATGAATACTGCTCTTTTTCTCCCTTTCTTGATAATAGATAGTAGCAACAGGCTTCTAAATTATTATGTAACTTAAGTCTTGTGTCTTAGCCTTTTTTAATAGGATATATTTTTTGCCACCGCGTTTGGTTTTAACATTTATATGACATGCTTTAAATGTTTTTTAACATTTTATTGGTTTTATAGGTAGCACTTTAAAATATTTATATAATAATGTGTATTTTGTATTTTCTTACAGCCCTAAAAAAAACTTTTTGGAAATCACGTCAGTTGATTGAAGGTTCACTTAATGATTATCACACACACTTGCAACAGGGGCGTGGCTTGGTGGTGGGTGTATGGTGGGTGAGTCTATAAATTATTTTCACTTGTCTGTTGATGTATCTTGATAAAGGTCCAAGGTGAGGACCGAAACGTCGATCAAATAAAGGACTAACTTTTTCACAATAAACCCTGGTGTGCAGCAGCATCTTTCTTGAGTGAATATTGCATCTCTGTATTGCACCCAGGTATGTAACTCCTTATGTGTGTGCCCTAGCCTTCCGTTGCATATATATATATAAATATATATATATATATATATATAAATATATATATATATATATATATATATATATATATATATATAAATATATATATATATATATATATATATATATATATATATATAAAATATATATATATATATATATATATATAAATATATATAAATATAAATATATATAAATATATATATAAATATATATATATATATATATATGTATATATATATATATATATATATATCAGAGTATTACAGATAACACAACCTGTGCATTTAACATGCATGAAACCAAGGTTCAGTTATTCCAGGAACACCAGCCTCAATGAACACTTAAGCCCATCAAATCCTGCAGGGAAGTATATACAATCCCCATCACAAAATTTTTTAAGCCCACGGCCAGGAGTACATAAATGCACAGGTTGTTTTATCTGTAATACTCTGATACTGGGAACAGAGTTTAGACACCCGAGAACGGGAAAAGTGTACAAAATTGGGCATAAAATGACATGCACTACGACAATGGTAGTGTATATCATCAAATGTCCATGTGGGCTTATGTACTGCGGGAAAACCGTTCGTCAATTTAAAGAGAGAATTAGCATGCACAGGGCAAGTATAAGGGCAGCACTTGACGCAAACAGGCAAATAGATCCTGGTAAACAAGATATTGCCCAGCAGCCAGTGGCTAAGCATTGGCGTGAAGCTAAACATGACCCTTCACAATTCAAATGCATGCCCATTGACCATATAAAAAAAACCCTTAGAGGTGGTGATATGGAAAAGATGTTGCTATGCAGAGAGGCCTTCTGGATTTACGAATTGGATTGTGTTACCCCCAAAGGGCTAAATGGACAACTGCAACTGAATTGTTTCCTTGCCTAATATGGTTTTTATTACGTTAACAGGTTCTGTTTTCTCCTCTCCATGAAAAGTTGTATGTAAGATCTATACTGCTAAGAAATGAACTCTCAAACAAAGTATGTGAGTAACAAAAGTTTCTTTATTGTCTGTATGTAAAAAGATACAGTTTCTTTTTCTTTTCCTTTTTTGATACATGAAATGTTACAATTTAATATGGACACTTATACTGACATGGTTGGTCAGACACTGACACCTAGTGGTTGAAGAAAATGGTGCACTTGATATATGAAAGAAACAGAAGAAATCTCTGGACTCTATGTTCCTTATATGGACTCATGATGTCATTTTTGGCGCCCAAATTCACTGATGGGGGTGGGTATTTATTCTCTACACTTTGTGTACACTGTATCCTTGAGAAAGGTCCCCATGCGGGACCGAAACGTCGGATAAGATGTGATTTTTGACAAATAAATCAACACGAATTCACCAAAACTACAGTGAGTGCTGATCTTCTTTCTATATATATATATATATATATATATATATATATATATATATATATATATATACATATATACATATACACATATACACATATACACATATATATATATATACATATACACACACACATATATATATATATATATATATACACACACATATATATATATATATATATATATATATATATATATATATATATATATATATATATATATATATATATATATATATATATATATATATATATACACACACGAGTCTTGGATACGTGGGTGCACATCAGGAGCCTTTAGACAAAAAGAAATTGGATTAAAAATATAAACTTTTATTAGAACATTTTAAAAATTCGGTCTCCACCTAAGACCTTTGTCAAGACCATGGTCTTAGGTGGAGACCGAAACGTTGGCCAATTTTTAAAATGTTCTAATAAAAGTTTATATTTTAATCCAATTTCTTTTTGTCTAAAGGCTCCTGATGTGCACCCACGTATCCAAGACTCGTATCTAATTATAATTTGTGAGTAGCACTCGGGTCAATTGTGTCCAGTAATGGTGTGCGGAATTCCTACGAGTTTTTATATATATATATATATATATATATATATATATATATATATATATATATATATATATATATTTAAAAAAAAAGGATATTAGAAGTTACCTCGGAGTTCCATGAGTGTATGTTTTTATATGGTCATGAAACTCCTCGGTAACTTACAATATCCTTATATTTTACAAGAGGGCAGGTCCGGACTGAGAATTAAAATAGGCCCTGGCATTTCAGGTTCACAGCGGCCCAATCAGCCGACAAAGAGGCCCAAACAGCCCCCACCAGCCCACTAAATACTGACTTTCTACGACACCTTATAGCAGCCCCTCAGGCATTTCCCAGAACCCACAGATTGCCAAACGAAGAAATACGATGTGGCTAATGGCGGAGCTCTACCCTTGCACGCCAGCTCCTGCTGAACTGCTGCTCTCGCAATAAATCGGCTCCTTCCAGCCAGCTTCTACTCGCACACTTCTATCATCGCTGTGTAGCGCTGTTCAAAGCATTATCGGAGTCTGGCAGGTTAGTATCAAATAAATGGCTTTATTGAGCGCTTTAAAATAGCTTAGGAGGGGGATTCACATGTGAATCCCCCTCCTAAGCTATTTTAAAGCGCTCAATAAAGCCATTTATTTGATACTAACCTGCCAGACTCCGATAATGCTTTGAACAGCGCTACACAGCGATGATAGAAGTGTGCCCACAGATTGCCAGTCCGGGCCTGCAAGAGGGTGTACTTTATTCACTATATAATACACAAAAGCCATGACTATCTTATAAATTATATCCTTATAAACGGTGAGTTCTGATGTAATTTCTGTCACATGACTCACTGACATTTGTGTATTATAATAAATTAAGTACCCCCAGTTGCAAATATGAGGATATTAGAAGTTACCTCGGAGTTCCGTGACCTGTATGTTTTTATATGGTCATGAAACTCCTCGGTAACTTACTGTATAATATCCTTGTAATTTACAAGAGGGGGTACTTTATTCACTATATAACTTCAGTATGTTACTGCTTCCAGAGCAGTATTAATAACCTTTAGGGGTATTACTCATGTTGCAACTTTGCTGTATTTTACCATTCTGAAAGGCAACTTTAAAAAGCCCATAAGCACCTGCCAGTGGTGTCAGTGGGATCATTGGCAATTTTTTATTTGACTCTCCATTTTAGCTTTGCCATTTATTCAGGGTAATACCACCAACATCAATATGAAGTTTGACAGCAGGCAAGATTAAACTGTGCTTTGAAGAGTAAATATATATATATAAAATAAATGTTGTGGAAACAACAGGGTTTTCCACTAAGAATAGCTTTGTAGGTGGGTCTAATTTGTCACTTTCTCTTTTGGACTGGAATTGCAGACCATAGGCCTTTGTGTCGCTGATCCTCAAAGCATACATCTGTATTTTTGTCACTTTTCCGTCATTCACATTTGGATTACCACCTGTTCGGTTTTGACCAGAACAGTTTGTTTTTTGTAAGGCCAGTTCGGGTCTGAACAATTATCTGGCCAATACATGGAAAACATTTAAATACTAAGATACTTCAACATGGCTTAGTTATTATCAATTACAGTTTATTTGTTATTATTACAGATACAAAAAAAGCAAATCAATCAAAAATCTCATACCTTTAATTGGGATTGGGCTTACTCATCAAGCAGAATATAGCGGGAGATAGGGTTGCCACCTGTGTGGTTTTGACCTTGCCCTGGTGTCATAACTCCACCAACATCATGCCTGCCCCCCCGTGTTCAGGTTTAGCCATCAGCAAAGGTGGCAACCCTAATTCACATATATTATCAAAATAATATGAGAAAGTATATTTTATGATTTGGCAGCTCATGCGAGGCAGACAGCATATTTCATTTCAAAGCAAAGTTCGCAGTGCTACGATATCTATTTGTTAATTAACCCAATGCCCTTGAAGGCCTCTGCCTTTGAGCATTAGTTTGGTGCTTGTTTTGATCAATTCCTTCTTAACTCAGTGTTGAGTATATTTTCAGAAGCAGACCACTAATACAAAATTCATAAAGAAAGGATCTTGCTGTACACGGCCATTCCTTTCCTATTATTTGACTAATCAGCCCATAGGCAAAATACAGTCCTATGAAAAGGTTTGGGAACCCCTTCTCAGCCTGCATAATAATTTTCTCCACTTTGAACAAAAAAAATAAGTTAACAGTGGTATGTCTCATTTCCTCGGTAATGGGGTGTTGTTGTGCTTCTGTTTGACTCTCATCTGAAGAGTGACAGCATCTGAAAAAAACAATTGTTCAGTATCATGGTGTAGGGGAAGGCTACTTTAAGGAATGTAATCAGGAAATGGAAGGCCACAGGCACAGTTGCTGTAAAACACAGCTCTGGCAGGCCAAGAAAAATACAGGAGTGGCATATGCGGAGGATTGTGAGAATAGATACAGACAACCTAAAGATCACCTCCAAAGACCTGCAAGAACATCCTGCTGCAGATGGTGTATCTGTATATCGTTCAACAATTCAGCGCAATTTGCAAGATCATCATCTGTATGGCAGGGTGATAAGAAAGAACCCCTTTCGTCAGGATAATGTACAAACATCAGCCACAAAGTTGAAGTTATGCAGGGGTTGGACATACCAACAAGACAATGATCCTAAACATACTTCGAAATCTACAAAGGCATTTATGCAGAGGGAGAAGTAAAATATTCTGGAATGGCCGTCACAGTCCCCTGACTTGACTATCGAAAATCTATGGGATGATTTGAAGAAGGCTGTCCATGCTCGGCAGCCATCAAATTTAACTAAGCTGGAAAGATTTAGTTTGATTGAATGTTCAAAAATAACGCCCTCCAGAATCCAGACACTCATCAAAGTATATAGGAGGCATCTAGAGGCGGTTACATTTGCAAAGGAAGGCGCAATTAAGTATTGATGTAATATCTCTGTTGGGGTGCACCAGTCTAATTTTGTTATGATGCATATTTTCTGTTAATCCAATAAACTTATTGTTACATATTAAAATGAAGTTGCTACTTTGAAAGCTCAGCCAATGATAAACAAAACTCCAAAGAACGAAGAGGGGTTCCCAAACTTTTTCATATGACTGTAGATGGATACATTGCAACAGACTGTACACAAGAAAACCAAATGTTACTGATCCAACATCTGACAAGAAAGGAAGTGGAGCAGCAGTTTTTCAGATTTACTCATTTGCTGAGATACCATAGTACTGCCAACATGGAATGTTTAGATAGATCAACAGTGTTCCAACTGGACCATCACCATATACCACAGTTTCTCAAAACAAACATAATGCCCTTCAATCCAGATAATTTAGCTTTTTGTTCTTGAAAAAGAAGTCAAGCATATTATTTGAATTTCTAATAAAAACTACCATCTCAATAGGATTCAGGTCAGGACTTTGACTAGGCCACTCCAAAGTCTTCATTTTGTTTTTCTTCAGCCATTCAGAGGTGGATTTGCTGGTGTGTTTTGGGTCATTGTCCTGCTGCAGCACCCAAGATCGCTTCAGCTTGAGTTGACGAACAGATGGCCGGACATTCTCCTTCAGGATTTTTTGGTAGACAGTAGAATTCATGGTTCCATCTATCACAGCAAGTCTTCCAGGTCCTGAAGCAGCAAAACAACCCCAGACCATCACACTACCACCACCATATTTTACTGTTGGTATGATGTTCTTTTTCTGAAATGCTGTGTTACTTTTACGCCAGATGTAACGGGACGCGCACCTTCCAAAAAGTTCAACTTTTGTCTCGTCGGTCCACAAGGTATTTTCCCAAAAGTCTTGGCAATCATTGAGATGTTTTTTAGCAAAATTGAGACGAGCCTTAATGTTCTTTTTGCTTAAAAGTGGTTTGCGCCTTGGAAATCTGCCATGCAGGCCGTTTTTGCCCAGTCTCTTTCTTATGGTGGAGTCGTGAACACTGACCTTAATTGAGGCAAGTGAGGCCTGCAGTTCTTTAGATGTTGTCCTGGGGTCTTTTGTGGCCTCTCGGATGAGTTGTCTCTGCGCTCTTGGGGTAATTTTGGTCGGCCGGCCACTCCTGGGAAGGTTCACCACTGTTCCATGTTTTTGCCATTTGTGGATAATGGCTCTCACTGTGGTTCGCTGGAGTCCCAAAGCTTTAGAAATGGCTTTATAACCTTTGAAATTGAACTCAGGTGTGATAAACCACAGTTAAGTTATTTTTTAACAAGGGGGGCAATCACTTTTTCACACAGGCCCATGTAGATTTGGAGTTTTTTTTCTACCTTAATAACGTAAACCTTCATTTAAAAACTGCATTTTGTGTTCAATTATGTTATCTAATAGTTAACGGTTTTTAATGAGCAGAAACATTTAAGTGTGACAAACATGCAAAAGAATAAGAAATCAGGAAGGGGGCAAATAGTTTTTCACACCACTGTATGTCCCTGATCATAAGCTTCAAATTAGTCCGGTCCCAGTTACATTTATATTATATTGTTTGCCAAAACAATAATTAGATTTATAAATCAAATTTCTGATAAGACTAGTGTAAGACTGCACTGTTGGTGTGTATTGTAAATAAAGTCACTATTGATGCATTATTTCTTTAAACATGAAAATCAAACTAGCCTTATTGACCTGTAGATGATTTTCACCAAGATATCTGTTGGATGTGCCAGTTGGAGGGCCAATAAGCTTTGGTCTGAAGGGCATGAATCAGCAGGTTAAATCTGCCTGTGTATGGCCACCTTAAAGGAACAGTTACATCAGCCAAATGTTCCTTTAAAGAGCTTGATTTCCTCTACCAACACTTTTCAGTCTTCATAATTCAAAGAGCTTAAAAGTCTAAAGTGCAGTGTTCTTCCCAGGGGCATTTTTGCCAGACAGTTCTTTTGTGACCTCCCGGCTGCTCTTTGGCCAGCACCTCACTTGCTCTAAGAAAACTCATAACAGAAGCTGCTAGGACAGTGTGGTGTATACACAGTAGCATAAAGTTCTATCTGCCTCTGTGAAATCTATTTTAGTACAGCAAGCACATTGAGGAAACATATCTATATATCTATATCTCTTTTTTTTTTTTTTTTATAAAGGGGCGGTTCACTTTCAGGTTAACTTTAAGGGGCAAATTTACTAAAGGGCAAGTGACAAACGCTAGCGAAAATTCGCCAGCGTGACATTTTGCCACTTTGGCGATTTACTAACGGGTGCTGGCGTAAATTCGCTAGCGAAGTGGACCTACTCTAGCGCTACTTCACACACTTATGCCAGGCGAAGTTGTGCTATGGCGAAGGGACCTAACTACGCTAATTCACTAAGCGGATTTTCGTGAACATTACCTCTTGCGCCAGACTTTACTTCACCACCTCAGACCAGGCGACGTGCAATAGAGTAGATGGGGACTGCTCCAAAAAAAAAGCTGAATTTTTTCTAAGTGCCAAAAAACGCTGCCGTCTTACTTTTTTTAAGGGTGATAGGCTGAAAAAGAGCAAATTTGATAACATATGGCACCTAAACTATACTGTGGGCACATGTGTAGGGCATTAGAATACATTTATTAAGGTTCCCTGGCTTTGTGTAGTGTAATGTGTTTTCTGCTGCATATACGGCCATTGTACTTTAACTGCACACCGTATGTAAATTTCCAATTGCTAGCGTAACTTCGAACCGCTCACCGGAACATCGCTAGTGCAACTTCGCAAACGATCAGTAACTTGTGCGCAACTTTGGATCTTCGGGAATTTGCGCAGCCCTGGCGAATCTACCCCTGGCAAAGGCAACGCTGGCGCAAATTTGGAGGTAAGTAAATTTGCCCCTTAGTATGTTATAGAATGGACAATTCTAAGCAACTTTTCAATTGGTCTTTATTTTTTATAGTTTATGAATTATTTGCCTTCTTCTCCTGACTTTCTAGCTTTCAAAAGGGGTCACTGACTCCCTCTTAAATCAAATCTTCTGTAAAGCTACACATTTTTTGTTACTTTTTATTACTCATCTTTCTGTTCCTTTATTAATATTCCATATTCTCATTCAAATCAGTGCATGGTTATAGGGTAATTTGGACCCCAGCAACCAGATTGCTGATGCTGCAAACTGGAGAGCTGCTGAATAAAAAGCTAAATAACGCAAAAACCACAGATAATAAAAAAATGAAAACGAATTGCAAATTGTCTCAGAATATTGCTCTCTACATCATACTAAAAGTTAACTGAAAGGTGAACAACCCCTTTTATTATCCCCACCCAAATCCAAATTTTCCTGCCTGGACCTTTGTTTTTTTTTCTGGGAGGACACTATAGTGAACACTTTAGGATAAAATAAAAATGAAAAAAAAACCCATATCAACTTTGTTTTTTATTTTACCTCAGTTATCATGTCAGTTAACATGGACATGATCAACACTCATTAAATGTTTTCAAATGCTTCCTTGTAAAAGCAATTCTGCCAAGTCTCAGCATTCTCTAACTCAATAATGATCTCCCACTGACAAAATCAGTGGTCTTAAGCATTGACTTTACCTTATGAAATGCAATTTATAACAGTCACTGTATTTTTCATCCTGTAGATAATGTTACTGTGAAACTGATGTTGTAGGCTTTTTAAGCTATTTTTAGCACTTTACAAAGGCCTCTGCATTTATATAGCAGTTCTTGATTTATACATTTGACCTGATTAGTTAAAAATGGCAATGTCTCCGTTATTGTAATAAAGCAGTTGCTAAAAGCTCCACCTGTTCTAAAATTGTTGGTATCTAAACTGCAGATTGTAAAAAGCTAAGGAAACATCAGTTTACACCTGAATATGGGTGTAAATGTGCCGTGAATGGTTCCCAAACCCCTTAGGATTTGTGCAAAATGGGTAAATGTGAAGAATTCAGTATGTATAATCTAATTCTTAGAAACAAGCAACAGAAGTAGTCTACAAAGTTGAGGTCACGTACATTTTAGTCCAAAGGCTGGTGGCAACTTCCCAAATGGCATTCTGTCTTCAGAAGGAGCACCAGTACTACTTGTACAGTTAATTTCTTAGTTGTTGACATGAAATATTACTATTCTAGGGGGGTTTAGCAGACAAAAATTAGGTTTTTGAAAACCAGTGCCATACACACACGTTGGTCTTTGTGGAATAGAGAATTTATCACGTGTTTACCCTGCATTATCACAAGGCACTAGGTTTTAATTTAAAGAAATAGGGAAGGTAACACTGGTATCCCACAAGTATTAGAGTGCACAGACACAAAGTATGCTGAAAATAATGGTGATGTGATTATGTGGTTCATCTGAAGAGAATAATCTTTGTTTTGACACTACAGCATCTGTAACACTTCCCGAGGGGGAAATGCATCTGGAGAAACTTTGCTTTGCAGCCACCACTTTACAGCCGCTTAATTCACTTACAAATCATAACACAAAGTGTCTGGGAATGATAATGGAGTGAGAAGATTCCCAAGTGAGGCCTTTTAAGGACGAACTCATGACAAAATTCACTTCCGAGCATCAGGAGGGTGTCTCAGGAAAGACAGTCACAAGACCATGTGATATTGCCAGGCAGCCCTTTTATCATCATTGGGATGGCACCGGGCATCAATCCATAGCTGGGGAATTCAGATAACAATTGACTGAAGGGTTCGCCGTTCATTGTCAGTGAGATGTTCAGAGAATGCAGAAAAACATGGTTGCTGTGCAAACTGCCTCAGAAAATCTGTCAGGTAAGTCTATGGGCAGGAAACAATACATAACACATAAGAAAAACAAAACGTGGTTCCATTTTACTTGCCATCATAGCAGCTCATTGTGTATATTTACCTGTAAATCAATCTGATATAGAGGATCCTTCAGGACATCAGGATCATCCTCTTCATCATCTTCATAATAATCATCATCTAAGGAAAAATATATATTATACTATATACTAGAATACTGTTCAGCTTTAAAATGTTAAAGGTCAAAATCATAAATATGCACTATATAAACAAAGCTGTAGCAATTCAATCACTTTCTGATGTATGAAGTGAGGCAGAGCTCAGCTCAGTGTTATGTAGTTTTTAAAGTAAACCTTTAAAAAAAGTGAATGTAAAGTTGATATGGGTGCTATTCTAAGCACTTTTGTAATTTACATTTATGCTTTTAAATTTTTTCTGGCCAACGGGATATTGAATTGCCGGTCAATTATCCAGGGACTAGTCCGATTGCCATTTTGGAAGGAAGGATTTTTTTTCCCCCGCTGAGGCAAATTGGAGAGGCTTCAGATGGGGTTTTTTTGCCTTCCTCTGGATCAACTGGCAGTTAGGCAGGTTAAGAAAAGTTAAAAGGTTGAACTTGATGAATGTGTGTCTTTTTTCAACCTTACTTACTAAATTACTATGTCAGTTTCAGACCATGAAGTAGGCAAGGAAGTTGTCAGGAGAGGGCTGCTCCAGTATTATATGAAAAAAAGTTATCGGAGGTTTCTAATGTTTTACTCCAGGTATTCTGGTTTCCACTCAGTCCCCTAAAACATACAGGCAGGGTAATTGGCTCCTGAGAACATCGATCATAGGGTATAGATGTGATAAGCACCTCAAATTCTAAACTCCACTAGGACAGGGACTGATGGGAATGATGTATAATCATTACATGACATTTTGGATTCGGCCGAACCCCCAAATCCTTTGCAAAAGATTCGGCCGAATACCGAACTGAATCCTAATTTGCATATGCAAATTAGGGATGGGAAGGAGAAAACATTTTTACTTTCTTGTTTTGTGACAAAAAGTCATACGATTTCCCTTCCCACCACTAATTTGCATATGCAAATTCAGATTCGGTTCGGCAGAAGGATTCGGCCGAATCCTGATGAAAAAGGCCGAATCCCAAACCGAATCCTGGATTCGGTGCATCCCTAATATAATGTTAAGTGCAGGGTGTATCAGTCTATGCTATATAAATAACATAAATAAAAAAACACAAAGGTGTTTGATTTGCATAGTTTAAGACAGCCTGTGATCAAACACTGTAGATTTAGGTCACACTCCTGAAGATAAAGGCTAGTTATCTTGCTTTTGCATATAAATCAAAGAATGTAGCCTTTATTACCATATTTATTACTGGAGAGGATATCAGAAAGCAGTTGCCCTGCCAGACCTTCATCTTCCTCATCGTCATCTTCCCACATATCATTAACGTCATCTGCCAATTAGTAAACATGTAGGTCACACTCAAAATGAAAATAATATCAAAAGTTCCAAAGGAAGAATATTCTTACAAGTTCTCAAGTTAAACTCTGAAGGTCTCCAAATTCATAAATCATTCAGCTTCCTTGACAGGCAAATTTTAGGCTGAAATTACCATGATCCTCTCAGTGAGAATCTTTATGGTCCAATAGCCTGTCTCCCATCAACAGACCCTTCCAATTCACTGACAGTGACTGTTGGGAAAAGTTCAGTAAATGTATGTATAACTTTATTTGTAAATCGCCGTTAAGGAGCTTCAGCATTGTACAATGCATAAAAGTACAAAAAAAATAAATAAGATTCTGCTTGAACCCTGCAAACAGAAATCATCATTACACTACCCCTGACATCCATTAAAGTGGACCGGTCACCTACATAAAAAAAGCTGTATAATAAAAGTAATTTGCAAATTAAACATGGAACTCAAATTCTTTTTTTATTAAAACATCCATACCTGTTATAAAGGTGCTTAAAAATCTGAGCAATCAAATATTACCTGCCTGAGGCATGGAGATATTGGGCAATCAATAACTTTCACTTTCCATTCAGCACTACCTAGGTGTTACTGCCCTTCTCACATTCCTCTTTCCCTCCTCACACTATAATTGTGTAGCAAAGAAATTCGAATGCACACCTACATCTACAACAAGTGCTTTACTTGGGATTGGGTCGAGCTCTCCATGTTCGTGCATTGTACTATAATTGTGTAGGGCACTGCACATGGACATTAGGTTCCCCATTCTGGTGTATACAAAAGATTTTGGGGTGATACACAATTTGTCTTACTAGCAAATTGCCAAAATGGTGCCTGCCCGCCTGCTTGCTGTGATTGTGTAATGCCAAGACTGAAGGAAACAAAATGTAAATAATATAGTGTAAGTAAAGTTTATTTTGCACAACTAACATGATAGAAAAGAATTTGGAATTATTTCTTAAAGGAGAAGGAAAGGCATGTCAAAAGTTAGGCACCCCCAAGTTATTTTATTTACTTACCTGAAACCCCAGGCCGGTGCTCCTATTAGCAGAAACTGCAACAGTCCATGTTTATTCCAGCGAGCACCACGGAGCGATCCTCTTCCTGCTTCCTTCTCACGGTTGCACATGCGCAGTGGATCGAAAAGTCGAACTTTAATGGAAAAGCCAGCTATTTTCTACTGCGCATGCGTCTGCCAGGGAAATTTGAAGAAAGAAGCAGTAGGAAGACAACAGCTTGCTGGAATAACCCCAGGCCGATGCAGTTTTCTCCTGGTAGGGGCACCAGCCCGAGGTGTCAGGTAAGTAGATACGATCACTTGGGGTGCCTAACTTTTGGCACCTCCCAAGTAAAAATGCCTTTCCTTCTCTTTTAAAGTGGCAGGGCCCTTTAATGGCACAGCTGCTAGGAGCAGAAGCATAGAACATTTTAAAGGGGTAGTCCAGGTTTAAAGTTAGTTTTTAGTATGTTATAGAATATTCTATTCAAAGCCTCTGTGAGGCTATAATTGTATTGTTACTTTTCACTACTTTTCTATTCAGGCATAATCTCTTATTGAAACATCTGCCAGGTTAAAATGCCCCCTACCAATCACATAGCTGCAAAAATTTAAATCTAAAGCTGCTGAAAGATAAACAATTAAAATAAACAAAAACCTACAAAAATGTTTTAAAAATTAAGACCAACTGCAAACGGTCTCAAAAAAACCACCATCTACATCATACTAAAAGACAAACTTGCATGGAATTGAACAGCTATACAAAAGCATAGCCAAGAAGAGTCATGACCATAAACAGGGTAAATGGAGCAAACCCTCATTTAGGAGACATACCACCATTTCCCTGAATCCACTCTTCTTCTGTATTCCGAGTAGCATTTGCCTCAATCACAGTAGACAATTCATTAATAATTAATTTGTAAATCTTCACAAGCAGGGGTATGGTTGTCCAACATTCAGGATCTATAAGTGAAAATTCATAGTTACATAGAGTGAAACTCGGCACATCTCTATCATACTAATAGAAACATGTAATAATTAGCAACAAGCTATCAATGTAAAGCAACATTTGCTCATTTTCCACTTTGAAAAAAAGCTTGTTGGGGGGGGGGGCAGCCAGAATGCTCGGGACCTGGGAGTATCCAGATAAGGGGTCTTTTTATAAATCTGGATCTCCATACTTTAAGTCAACTAAAGATAACTTTAAACTTTAACTAAAGTCAACAGGATTGGTTTGCTTCCAATATTTTATATCTATTTTTTTTTTAAAGGTAAAGCTTTGTTTTCAAGAACATTAAACATTCACAAACAATAAACAATCATATTACAATCACGTGTCTTTGTATTTGCTTTACATCAGGGGTTTCAAAACTCTTTGCAAAAAGGGCCAGATTTGGTAAGGTGAAAATGTGTGGGGGCCAACCATTCAGCCTGACACCGGCATCCCTTCTGAGGTAGCTAGCTTGCGATCAGGATCATTCCAGGATCCAAAATATATGAAGTTGTGTATATGCAGTGCCAAAGTAACTCAGCAGTACTATTCTACTTTCCTTCTTGCCTCACTTGAAACAGCCCTTTACAATTAGTAGTTTGCATAAAAAAAAAATTCCCCACTCTTCCTCTCCTTTAAGAATCTGTGGAATGGGAACTCAGCAGCAGTAGCAGATATAGAGCTGGCATATTATCGATTCCAGTCCTTTGAACAGCAGCTCAGTCAGGGGCTCCATAAAAGTTTGTAAAACACAGTTCTACTCACAGAACACAAGTGCGTTGGGAGGGAGAAATCTGTGAGAGCCGAGGCTGAGCAGCTGCAATGCGATTGGCTATGTGGTGTTGCCTGCTACAGTGTGCCAGGGGGGACAAAGTTATGAGGCCGGGATGCTTCCAAGGGGCTTTTTCAACGAGGACTGAGACACGGAAACGGGTGGATCCCCATGGGACAGGTGGTAACCTTACCGCAACCCCTCTGCGCATACCTTAGTTTTGCCAGGGCCGGAGCGGGAGGTTAGGGGCAGGAAAGGCAGGGAGCAGGGTTCCGGGCCAGTGTAAATTTGAAGCCGGGCCGCGATTGGCCCACGGGCCGTACTTTGGACATGCCTGCTTTACATTATGTTTCATCTTTGCTCCCACACTTGTAGGTCACCCACACTTAAAATATATTTTCTTACGACTGGATTACCTAATCATTTGCTGTGTCATTCCTAGGTTGTATGCCAGGGCCTGACTCCCACCAGGGACTCCATATCGAATTTTCGGCCGTACCTCTGGCTTCATATGTGAGCTTAATCATGGGTATAGCCTCGTTAACTAGTTTTATCCAGGGGTCCCCTGTAGGAGGGGTGGGTCCAATCCAATGCATAATAATACATTACTTAGCATAATATAACAACGCTCTAAACCTTAGTTTTGCATGGGCAGTAGGCACTAAATGGTCCACTATCCCCAGTACAATGTAGAAGATTTAAGAGAATAGCAGGACACCATGTATGTTGCAGGTGGGGAGCTTACCCCTTTTATTTAAAGTGACCACCTGTGCATCAACGTTTCACCTGTGCATCCCTCCCTTCGTCAGGATGACGTTAATCCCCCCCCCCCCGAAACGTTGATGCACAGGTGGTCACTTAAAATAAAAGGGGTAAGCTCCCCATCTGCAACATACATGGTGTCGTGCTATTCTCTTAAATCTTCTACATTGTACTGACGAGTGCCGACAGTCTAGAGAGATCTGCACCACCAGGGCAGGAAGCTTCATGGAAAGGGTGAGAGGTGTGGTTTATCTATACCCAGTAGACACACCTGTGGAGAATTCACCTGTGGAAAGTCAAGGGTATTTGCTAGTGCGGCCATTAGCGGAGACCAATATGTGTTTATTACTGGGCAGGCCCAAGTCATGTGTAAGAAGTTTGCCGCTGGTGTTCTACATCTGGGGCAATTGTCATTGTCTCTCTTGCCCATAGCCTTAAGTTTTAATGGGATTGTATAGTTGATGGAATACTTTGTACTGAATCAGTTTGTCTCTCACTGATATTAAACTAGTATATATTGTCTCAGTAGCTTTGTCCCAGTCTTACTGTGTGAGCTCTGGTATCTGCAACTGCCATCTATTTTGAGCAGTACGGAATGGAGGGGGGATACTTGCTAATAAATTGTGATAAAGTCCGGACATTTGTTTTGCGGGCTGTACTACAGATAAGGAATCTTCCAGTGCCAAGGTGGTCGTGACTGGGGAGTGTGTTCCAAACTGTGCCCTGAACAAATGACGAATTTGAAAGTATCTGAACAGGGGTAGGCTGGCTGGAGCACATTTGGCTTTGAGCTCCGGGTATGATAGGAATGTGCTGTTTATTAAAAGGTCTCCAAGGTATTTGATTCCCATCTGTGGCCAATAGAGGAAATCCTCTAGGTTTTGAAAGTCTGGAAGATTGGCATTAGCCCACTGTGGCAGTGAAGGAGTTAGGCATATGGGATCTTTTTTAAGCTGTTTCAAGCCTTGACACCAGGCTCTGTGGGGTGTAGTGATGGAGGATGGTAAATTGCCCATATCTGAAAGTTTGCAGTAGGGTAGGTTCT
The DNA here is from genome assembly GCF_017654675.1 of Xenopus laevis. Classification (NCBI taxonomy): domain Eukaryota; kingdom Metazoa; phylum Chordata; class Amphibia; order Anura; family Pipidae; genus Xenopus; species Xenopus laevis. The sequence goes on from NC_054374.1 coordinate 64,628,762, forward strand.
TTAGGCTTTTTAAGTACCCTGCTATATTGGCTTGCAATGGCATGGTGGTTTCACCCTGATTCATACAATGCCAACAATGCAAATAATAAATTTGGGATGATAATTCATATAATTGGAGGTTGGGCAGGGCTAGGCCTCCATCTTCTTTATCAGCTGTCAGCTTCTCCCAAGCAATTCTTGGTACTTTTTGATTCCATATAAAGGGGAGAACCAGACCATTGATAAATGAAAAATTCAATTTTTTTTCCAATAAATATTCTGATTTTATAGTAAAAAAAAAAAAAAAAAAAAAGTTTTGGGCATTCGGACTTTAATAAATAACCCCGAAGAATAACCAAACTCATTACCCCTTCTACCTCCTTTTGCCTTGGTTAAAAAGTTCACTTTTAGCAGTTTCCTATTCAATGAGAGGTAAAGGGGCGATTAGGGAGAGTGCAACTTAGGGAGGGCACTAAGTCACTGGCCCAAGGGACGTTAATCAGTGACCAGTGGGGGTGCAGCACAGAAGGTAGTTTGCCAACAATCAGCAGTGGTGGCATGGATGCAAGGGGTAGGATGATTGTAAGCCAGCCTTGAGCACAGTTAAAACTTAGCCCAGCACTGCTATCCAACATTACGTTTATGACCTTACTTCTTACATAAGTAGTTTATACTTACTTCTGGAAGTCTTTGACCTTGTGCGTATTCCCTCCTCCATGTTGAATATTTCATCTCCTTTGACTTTTATGTCTTGTAGCCTCTTGTCATCAACAGTTATTCCATACTGGAGGATCTTACACAGAGCCACAGAGCTGATAAGTGCAGTAGAGAAGACTGCATTATTAAATATTACATGTTATTTTTGCTTCTATGGTCAGATATCATATGATGGTGTATTAATTTCACTCATTAAAGTGTCATTTTTCCTTAATGACTAATTCATATTGTAGAATATACTTCAATTACAAAATATGAGTATACAATTTGAACATCTTAATATTTATAGGCTTCAACAATCCTTACCTGACTTTGCCTTCATATTGCCCATAAAACATATGCTGCCGACTCATCCATTCAGACATTACAAACTCAAGAGCTGGTTTTCCAGTTGGGCCAGGAAGACTGCATAGAAACTCAAGCAGAGGCTCTAGCTGGGAGTGTACAAGGTGTGCGAAGACCATAATCAAAGACTGGGGGGGGGGGGGAGATAAAAGCTAGCTTTAGGTTGTTATTGCATATTCAAATCTAAACATCAAAAACATCAGACAAATAAATCCTAAAAAAAGAATTTTCCTGCGTATATCGTTCCTTTGGACATAAGCTACAAATCAGCAGGAACCCTGACCAATGTTCCCTCTAATACCTTCTCGGCTATTTGTGCACATTAACTTGTGTGTGCAATGTGTGGTCAGGTCAGAATTAATACAAAATATTGCGTTTTCAGACAAAACTTTTTGCTCGTACCACAATTTGTGTGTGTGCTGGCCTCAAAATGTGTGTGCATGCGCACAAGAGCAAATCCTAGAGGGAACATTGTCCCTGTCTGACCCTGTCACTGGACCGCACAAAGGATATAATGCTGTGACTAATCATATAGGTAAATTCAGCAGCATTTCAACTATTTACCTGGTGTAGGATACAGAAACCAATTTCTGCAGCCAGAGAAGTGTGGTGGGGAACAATTTAGAAACAACTAAACCAGTTGTCATAGTAATTAGCAGTGTTAGGAAAATAGATGTTACTATATAGTTACATTACATATATGCAACGTTGTTTAATTGCTAAAACAAAAATTGAATACCTTGCTAGTGCAGTACCAATCCTACTGTTTGTCATGGACAAACGCAGAGATTGATTAATACACTTAACACACAAAGGCAGACTATGGCACACACAGGGAGCATAGGGCAGGCAGAGTATGGCACACACAGGGAGCATAGGGCGGGCAGAGTATGGAACACACAAGGAGCATAGGGCAGGCAGAGTATGGCACACACAGGGAGCATAGGGCGGGCAGAGTATGGCACACACAAGGAGCATAGGGCAGGCAGAGTATGGCACACACAGGGAGCATAGGGCAGGCAGAGTATGGCACACACAGGGAGCATAGGGCGGGCAGAGTATGGCACACACAAGGAGCATAGGGCAGGCAGAGTATGGCACACACAGGGAGCATAGGGCGGGCAGAGTATGGCACACACAGGGAGCATAGGGCGGGCAGAGTATGGCACACACAGGGAGCATAGGGCAGGCAGAGTATGGCACACACAGGGAGCATAGGGCGGGCAGAGTATGGCACACACAGGGAGCATAGGGCAGGCAGAGTATGGCACACACAAGGAGCATAGGGCGGGCAGAGTATGGCACACACAAGGAGCATAGGGCGGGCAGAGTATGGCACACACAAGGAGAATAGGGCAAGAAAAAGGATGCTGGCTCAGACGTATCCAATAGAAGGTTCGTGCAGCCGTAAAATTCCAGGAGTCTGTGTAACCCAGGGATCAGGAACCTTGGCTCTCCAGCTGTTAAGGAACTACAAGTCCCACAATGCATTTGCCTTTAGACTCCTTTAAAAGGCTCCATTATTGCATTGTGGGACTTGTAGTTCCTTAACAGCTGGAGAGCCAAGGTTCCTGATCCCTGGTGTAACCCCTCAAGTAATCAGGATATTTGTAGAAGACGGAATAATCAGCTTTAATGCAGTGATTTTAAACTGCAAGTTTTCATTTATTTTAGCAGTGTAAAACACTACATGTCTCGGGTCAAAGTTGAAAAAGGGTTTGACCCGAAACATGTAGTGTTTTACACTGCTAAAATAAATGAAAACTTGCCGTTTGAAATCACTGCCTTAAAGCTGTTTATTCTGCCTTCTACAAATATCAAGGAGAATAGGGCAGGCATAGTATGGCAGGGAGCATAGGGAAGGCCACTCTAAGATTTACTACATACAGTGACACAGTGCTGGTGTCCCTGCAGCAGTTTGAGAACAGGTGGGCAGTTTCAGTCTGGGTCTAAAATGTGAACAGTACAGGGCTTTAGGGGTGTGAACAATAGGGGTGTAAGTGTAAACAATGCAGGGGATTACATCCTGAATTTAAGGTTTAAACAATGCAGGGGCCAGTTAATCTCTGTAGAGATACCTGTTATAGTTTACTCATGTTCAGCAGACATAGCAGGCAGACTTTCATGTGGGGGGCCACCAGTTGGACAGCCCTGGTTTACAGAATCCGTGACCCCCCCCACCCAAGTCAAAACTTAAATTGTACATTTCAAATGTTCACAAATAGAAAGTTACTGGAAAGTCTTCATTTCTGGTAAACTATCTGAACCCAAATGAACAAAAAGTGTTGGAAGGTGAACAATCTGTTTAAAGGACATTTTACCCCAAAATTGAATATTTAAGCAACAGACAATTTATATCATATTAATGGACATATTAAAGAATCTTATCAATCTATATTTTATGCAATATTGTAATTGTATGCAATATTATAGAGACTTACAATGTTTAGGGGGGGGCATCGCTTTCTTTTAAGGTTTAAATAGTTCTATTTGGTAACACACTTCTTGTTTGATTTTAAACTCTACAACCCCGAGCACTCCATTTTGATTTGTCTCTCTCTCTCTCTCTCTCTCTCTCTCTCTCTCTCTAGAACACTTGGTTCTTAATTTATCCCTCTTCTCAATTCGCAGTAAAAATAATCACAAACACTCACATCAAATTATCACCACTAAAAAAAAAAAAACTGTCAGACACTTGGAAACATATCCAGTGTAACACAGTTTAAATTGCTCTGTCCATTTTCAATATTTTAGTCAAATGCATGAATGTATGCAGGTAAATGCATGATGTACCTGCATAACGCTGAGCGCCTCTGCCTGCTGCATCTTGCTAAGGATTGCTCTTAGGATCTGGTCCAGATTTTCTCCCAACTCGCGACCAGCTTTGGAAATAAGTGTAGATACAAGGCGTCCAACAAAAGCTGCTGTAAATTCCGATGTACGAGGATCCAGTAGCTGACTGACAACCTGCATCACATACCAAAGCCCAGTGTGTCCTTGTTCATCACGCCACTGCGCAACTTGCTCAAGAGCCACTGAGACATAGGCACGAAGGCACTCCCCACCGTTCTGCACAGAGTTACATAATATGGTCAAAGATGATAAAAAGGTATGGTAAAACAGCTGACAATGCATGGTCCAGTACTGTGGCAATTAGATACGACTATCTTAAAGTAGAACTAAAGTCTAACTAAACAAGTAGGCTAGAAATGTTGTACATTTTGTTTTGGGCAGCCCAAGGGAACCATAGCCCTGTAGCAGAGACGTTTTGTTCTGCCAAAGATGCACCAGTAGCTCCCAACCTTCTTTTCTGCTGATTCACTGCACATGCTCTGTGCTGCTGTCAGTTAATGAACTAGGGACTGACTCAAAATATACAGTACATATAGAATATAAATGTCACAGTATAAGGCTGATAAGTAATTACTACATGGCAGCAGAGAAACCAGTGCAATTAGTAACAGAATTTAAGAATCAGCCCTGTAGCATCAGCTTATATGACCTGCAAACCTTATTTTCTGCTTTTCTGATCATTTGCAACAACCCTTAAACTTAGATTCTCAACAGCTGCTCAGAGCCCACTGGGCATGTGAGTGTCACAGACACTTTCCAAGATGGTGCCTCCTGTGACAAGTTTGAAGTCCTAGATCATTGATGCTATTGAGAAGATGAAACGTTAGGCTGGTGCAATAAGTTCAGTATATAGAATATGACATTTTTAGCCACATTCATTTTTAGGGTTTCGTTCTGCTTTAAATGGGAAGTAAAATCTAAAATAGAATAAGGCTATAAACGCTGTATTTTGTATACTAAACATAAGGGGGCACCATCGTGTAACTTTCTTAAACATCTTTTCAAGAACAAGTTTGTGCACATGCTCAGTGTGGTCTGCGCTGCTTAGGGATCGTCATAAATTATCAAAACAGCACAAGTCAAATAATATCTGCCAGAAGCCGATAGAGCAAGACTGATTAATAATCAGAATAGGCAGACTGCACTGGTTCCTGTGTTGTCATGTAATCTAATGTGGATTTTATAGTTTAATACAAAATTTCTCCAACCCTGCAGAACCAGTGGCTGCAGCAAAATAATCCTTCAAGGAGAATCCTAGTTTATCTGTTTAAATCTGGCTCCATGATCTGTCCCTGCAGCTGAAGTTGGAAACAGTAAAGGGGATGCAAGGGCAAAAAATAAAATCCAATACAAATCTCTACACACAGTCGCTGCTTGAGTTCTGCATGGCTGGGAAGTAAGGCGGGGGCTCATCCTGCTGTTTTTAAGTATTATTGTTTCCCTGCAGAGCAGTTTGGGACCATCTGATAATTCCTATCCACAGCAGTAAATGGAGGGAGAATTTCACTGCATACAGTCACGTTTCTTATAAAAAAAATTCATTAAAGTATATTGGAGATAGGTTTCTTTTTCTTTGAAGAAAGTAAAAATGTGATTTTATTTTTTGCCTTTACATGCCCTTTAATAGTACTTATTCTTTCAAGACTGTACTAATCTGTTGAGTTGGATCTGACAGACAGTAATGCATTAAACTGGACTAAGGGAATGCTTTTCAAATGATGAACTCTTACAAACTTCATTATCATGCTGACCCTGGCTCTTTGGAGGAACATAATGCCTTTTGGGTTAGAATGATCTAAAAACCTTTATTTAGCTGTATTTTGTTTGATAATTTCAATACCAAAGTTTGAGGGTACTGGGTTGCTAATATAGTATTTGAATTGAAGTAGCAATTGTATCAGTGAGTGGAGTACTAGGATACACGTATGATTGGACTGGTGTTTTACAATAATTACACTAATCATTTAACATATATTATATGACATGTTCCTGACTTCTGGTGCTTTTCTATAAACATTTCCTACTTTGGGTATGCTATATCACATTGGGGGTTCTTGCCCTTCTTTAGGGTTCTTTATTAGTGTGCTTATGATTTCCCCCTAAAAGGCTTCCCACCCAATATACTATGGAGTCTATTACTGCATGAATGTATTTATAAAGATTATTTTATACTATATGATTATTTTTTCATCTGCAATAATTAAGACAGGCTGGAACACCTTCTTTTAACGCAAGATAATACATCGTAGGAATCACTCAAACTCTCCAAGTTGCCCATTTTTGTCTCGGCTCTCAGGTGTCATTTTTAATTGAGCCCCACATTGAGCTTCCGACATTTAGATGCTCGTAATAGCCGTTTGTTCACAGTCGTATTTTATTGGTTTAGATTAACTTCTCTCATCAGACAGTACTCCTGGGTACCTCTCATTCTAAATATATATATTTTGAAAGCCTAGTTTTAGCCTTGTACCCAGAAATACCATACCTTGTTTCATCACCACAATAGCCTTACAGTACTCCTCCAGGTGTAACTGAGGGTGGACTTATGTCCTGGGATTCCCATCATACTGGCAGACAATGCAACATAACATTCCAATTTTTGACAAAAGGGCAAGTATATTTAAAAATAGGAGCAGACAGCTAGAGCAGAGTTTCTATGTGAACCAGCAATGCCATTTTGTCACTGGCTGCTCGACTGGAGGGTGTGTTTATTAATCTGATTTGAGAAGAGCTGAGCATGATCATGTGCCAACAACCAAAGGAAATTCCAGGGAGGGGACTGAATGGCTAAGAGATGGAGAAGGATTTCTAAGTGATTAAGGAGATGCTGCAGCCTCACTATTAACCTCTGAACAAGTTGAAGTTATATAGAGATTTCAAAGAGGCTATTCAGTGATTACATTTGTGTGTGGGGGGTTTATATGTCCTTTAATGTACACATAACATTCTTTAATGTAGAATCAAAACTTTTTATAAATCAATAAAAACTGCCTTTACAATATCATGAAGAGCTTACCTGCATGATTGTATTATCATCTGCACGAAGGGTGCACTGGGCCACAGCAGGAAATGCTTGACAGATTAGCAGCTCAGAAAGTGGTGGTTTAGTGTTCCTGACCACTGTAGTTAAAATATCAATAGCAGTCTAGATTTTCAAAGCACAGAAAATACATAAAATGTGTTTACAAGTTAAAATCTATTTGAATAAGTCATATTCTTGCCTGTAACATCAAAGTACTACTTACTGCACAGAGTCCAGATGGTATCTTTTCAGCAGGTGCTTGCATAATGCTAACCAAAGTTGGTATAAGCCTCATCTGCATGGCATTTTGGCACTGGGGTATTTGAGCTAACTCCTTGAAAATGTCCTGAGCCAGAGATGCCACCACAGGATCTGAGAAGGGCCAGAGAAAAAGATCAGACAATCATTGCCCGGTATATCCCCAACAGGTGTCAGACTAAAGAAAAACAATGACCTTTAAATATTTGCCACCAGTCAAATTTCCCTCCTCCCATCAAAAAACATCTGCCCTTTCCCGCTGAGTCGCACCATTGCTGTACTTCAGGAATATGGCGATGGAGAAGGGGCAGATCTTGGCCTCTGCACTGGCAGTAAAAGCTGGATCTACACTGCATACAATGCATAACGTCTCCATTACCAGATTCAGCACTTCAGATGTAAACTGAGCTGCAAGGTGTATCAAACCATCAAGAACACTTGGTAGAAATGGCTGCAACACATGGGTACTTTCTGATATTTTAAGCTGGTCACAGTACCTGGAAGAAAGTAAAAACCAATGAAGGTGACAAAAACAGACAACAACAGAGTGTTAAGAGAAAGAGTCCTTACCCCCAAATGGCTCGGACAGCAGAAATGCGTACAGATGGTGGCTGGTTATCATGCAGTCCACTAACTGTTGCCTGAAGGAACTGTTGAATCAGCTCAGGAGACATTGCTGCTGTAAAGCGACTGGCAGCCCAGAGAGAACGTCCCAGGAGGAATGGAGATACTGATGGAGAATATTGGCTATATTACAATTAAATTTAACAATAAACCTCACAATGATATCTCTGCATAATTAAACTTTTTAAATCACAAAATCACCCACCAAAATAAATCTAATATAGGTTTTAATTTTTCTTTTTTTACTGGTAATGCAAAGATGCAATACATTTGCTGGCTATTAACCACTGCTCTAATTTATAAAGCTCCACAAACCCGCTTGCACACACCTGTAAGGTTGAGATCTGAAAGAATAACACCAGTTAGGAATCCATGCATATCAAACTGAACCCGTCCACTCTGAACGCCTTCTGTGATCACAGACTTTACTGACCCAAGGGCCAGCATACAGGCCTCATGTATCTTCCACCTATGTATACAGGAAAGCAAGTAAAATAGGAATAGTATTGCGCCGTCTATATAAACCATTAGTGACATTTTACACTACTCCCACCTAACTGTACTCTACATAAAATGTCTTTTTAAGCATAAATGCTCGGATTATGCGATTTTTCCCATAAATTTTTCCCAATGTTACTGTTGTAAGCCACTTTAACCCGCATCCTTTAAATAACTGGTTGCTGTCCAATATTTTAATAAAGGTCTAAAGCAGGGGTCAGCGACCTTTACTATCAAAAGAGCCATTTTGCCCCTCTCCCACTAAAGAAAAATAGTCTGGAGCCGCAAAACATAAAAGGGCAGCCAAGTATGGAGGTTTACTTTGAAAGCAGCAAGTTAAGTTGCAGGTAAAACCAAGTCCCTTTGTAAAATGTATAATGAAGCAATAGAATTCTTAATGAATCAGATGAAATTGAGCATAGGACTGGCCAGATATGGGATGACTTTGACGTAGTTGGCCAGCTTAAATATATTGCAATATATGGACAAACAATCCCTGTTTTGTTTAAAGGGTAAGGCATTTTTTAGTAGCAGTATGCACAAAATGTCTGTCTTAAATATATTGATAATGGGTTGAGTGCAGAGGATTCTTGTATTTGACTATATGTATTTTGTGGTCACACCCTCATTGCACCCCCGCCTAATGGTTTTAAAAATAGTGGTGAGCACAACTTTCCCTTGTTTGTTATAGTTTATACAGGAGCAGTGACCAGCTCCATGTTGTAGCTCCCACCCTTCCCAGCTATAGTCAGGTGATCCCACTGGTGTCTAATAAAAGGGCAGCCAAGTATGGAGGTTTACTTTGAAAGCAGCAAGTTAAGTTGCAGGTAAAACCAAGTCCCTTTGTAAAATGTATAATGAAGCAATAGAATTCTTAATGAATCAGATGAAATTGAGCATAGGACTGGCCAGATATGGGATGACTGACGTAGTTGGCCAGCTTAAATATATTGCAATATATGGACAAACAATCCCTGTTTTGTTTAAAGGGTAAGGCATTTTTTAGTAGCAGTATGCACAAAATGTCTGTCTTAAATATATTGATAATGGGTTGAGTGCAGAGGATTCTTGTATTTGACTATATGTATTTTGTGGTCACACCCTCATTGCACCCCCGCCTAATGGTTTTAAAAAATAGTGGTGAGCACAACTTTCCCTTGTTTGTTATAGTTTATACAGGAGCAGTGACCAGCTCCATGTTGTAGCTCCCACCCTTCCCAGCTATAGTCAGGTGATCCCACTGGTGTCTAATAAAAGGGCAGCCAAGTATGGAGGTTTACTTTGAAAGCAGCAAGTTAAGTTGCAGGTAAAACCAAGTCCCTTTGTAAAATGTATAATGAAGCAATAGAATTCTTAATGAATCAGATGAAATTGAGCATAGGACTGGCCAGATATGGGATGACTTTGACGTAGTTGGCCAGCTTAAATATATTGCAATATATGGACAAACAATCCCTGTTTTGTTTAAAGGGTAAGGCATTTTTTAGTAGCAGTATGCACAAAATGTCTGTCTTAAATATATTGATAATGGGTTGAGTGCAGAGGATTCTTGTATTTGACTATATGTATTTTGTGGTCACACCCTCATTGCACCCCCGCCTAATGGTTTTAAAAAATAGTGGTGAGCACAACTTTCCCTTGTTTGTTATAGCCGCAAAACATAACACAGCTTATAAACTTTTTTAAACTTTTTTTAATTTTAACTGTTACAACAACAGAATACAACAAACAGAAGTGCATTGTGTATATGCAGGGCTACTTTGAAATAAACTAAACACTGAATATCCCTATTAAATGCTAGTGTTCGCATCTGTTTATTAATGTGACTTCTGTTTCTGAAGCTCCATGCTGATCGTCTCTCTCTTGTCTTGAGTGTGTGACCGCGGTAAGGACCATGATGAATCATCTTGCTGTGGCTCAGTCTTGCCACTCCTGGGACGTCAATACAGCCCTCGCACCTGCTGGCGGCTTCTTGAGTGTGCTTACCACGCTCACACACTCAAGAAGCCACCAGCAGGTGCGAGGGCTGTAAATACGACCTGACAGGCAAAGCCGCAAGACTGAGCCGCAGGAAGCAGGATGAAGAGCCGCATGAGGCTCTGGAGCCGCAGGTTCCCTATCCCTGTCATAGATTCTCAATATGATTTATTTGCTCCTGATTCTTTAGACATTGTGTATACCACTACTGCCCTATGATAGTTTACCTTTAGTAGCTTTTGCTCAAAACTGTAGACATACATTATCAGAGACTAAAAGAATCACAAGAGGTTTAAATGTGTTTATTTGCCATCCCCTCTAAACTCTAAAACAAGGGTCATAAAGAATAGTTGCATAACCATACTTAAAGAGATACTGTCATGGGAAAACATGTTTTTTCAAAACACATCAGTTAATAGTGCTGCTCCAGCAGAATTCTGCACTGAAATCCATTTTTCAAAAGAGCAAACAGATTTTTTTATATTCAATTTTGAATTCTGACATGGAGCTAGACATAGTCAGTTTCCCAGCTGCCCCCAGTCATGTGACTTGTGCTCTGATAAACTTTAGTCACTCTTTACTGCTGTACTGCAAGCTGGAGTGATATCAACCTCCCCAGCATCCTAACAACAGAACAATTGTTAACGTGGAGCACTCACCTCATTGATACACACTTTTTGTAGTGTCAGGTGCTGAACTGGAGGACCCACTCCTGTCGCTGGGTCATAACAATATGTAAAGAGGAACCAGCAGCACACTGTGTTTAAGTTGCAAAAGTGCACCAAAAATTTATTTAGCCCACATCATACAAATAGGCAACTTTTCGGGCCCACCTGGCCCTTTATCAAGCTTGATAAAGCGCCAGGTAGGCTCTTAACAATAGAACAATGGGAAGGTAACCAGATAGCAGCTCCCTGGTAGATCTAAGAACTGCACTCAATAGTTAAAGCCAAGTCCCACTGAGACTGATTCAGTTACAGTAAATAGGAGAAATAGAGAGATTTTTGTACTTACCGTTAAATCTTTTTCTCTTGTCCTATATTGGGGGACACAGGCACCATGGGGATGAAGATCCTGCAGCTGGAGACTGGACACTAAATAGTTAACTTTAAACTCCTCCTCCTCCTGCTCTGGGCTTCATCCCCTGCCTCCTCCTACAATCTCCAGTTTCGACCGAAGAAGGAGCATGATGACCAAAAACAGAAGAGGAGGACCTCTACCCCCACCAAACCTCTTAGAAACAAGGTTGAAAAAACATATAAAAACCGAACCGAACTCCAACGTGAGTCGGTAAAACTACAATTTAACCAGTGTCGGTACAGGGAGGGAAGGCCTGTGTCCCCCAATATAGGACAAGAGAAAAAGATTTAACGGTAAGTACAAAAATCTCTCTTTCTCTTGCCTAATTGGGGGACACAGGCACCATGGGGACGTCCCAAAGCAACCCATGAGGGTGGGACACTGTAAGCCCCAGTAGGCGTTTAAGTAATGACAGCCTGTAACACCTTCCTCCCAAATACAGCTTCGGCTGAAGCCTGTGTGTGTAGCCTGTAGAATCGCGTGAATGTGTGAAGGGACACCCAGGTGGCCGCTCTGCAAACTTGTTCCGCCGATGCTTGATGCCGAACTGCCCAGGAAGTGCTAATCGAGCGAGTAGAGTGTGCCCTCACTTGAAGTGGAGATTCTTTACCCTTAAGTGCGTATGCTCTGATGATGGTAGCACGAATCCACTTGGCAAGTGTAGACTTGGCTGCTTTGGCACCACGTTTGGGTCCATTGGGAATGATGAACAGGGCGTCTGTTTTCCTGACCTCTTTGGTAGTGTGTAGATATGTGGCGAGAGCCCTAACAACGTCCAGGTTGTGAAGCTTGCGCTCTCCTGGATTCTTGGGTTCTGGGCACAAGGAAGGCACTACAATATCTTGGTTAAGGTGAAATTCCGACACCACTTTCGGTAAAAAATCTGGAGTAGGTCTGAGGACCACCTTGTCCTTGTGGAAGATGGTAAAGGGTGACTTGCAGGAGAGTGCCGCCAATTCCGAGACTCTGCGAGCTGATGTGATGGCCAGAAGAAAAACCACTTTTTCTGTAAGGGTATACAGAGGGATCTTGTCAATAGGTTCATATGGATCCTCTTGGAGTACTGAGAGCACCAGGTTGAGGTCCCAAGGTGGTACTGGACAGCGATACGTGGTATTAACCGGATAGCCCCTTGAAGAAACGTTCTGATATTACTCCTTAGGGCTAGTTTTTCTTGAAGAAGAACAGACAATGCTGATACCTGCACCTTCAGGTAGCTCAAGGCCAACCCCTTCTGCAAGCCCTCCTGTAGGAAGGAGAGAATCTCAGTCTCCGTAGCCTTCTGTGGGTCTGTACCTCTGCGTTCGCACCAGGTGATGAAAATCTTCCAGTCTCTATGGTATATCTTGGAAGAGACCGGCTTGCGTGCACGGAGCATGGTAGGTAGAGCATCCGATGGGGCTCCCGCTCTTCGCAGCACTAGGGCTTCAAGAGCCATGCCGTTAAAGCCCACTGAAGAGAATTCGGGTGGACGACAGGGCCTTGAGTCAGCAGATCGTGCCGTAGAGGAAGGCGAAACGGAGCGTCCCTCGCGAGTGCCACAATGTCTGCAAACCACGGCCTCCTGGGCCAGAATGGAGCCACCAGGATAGTCGGAGTGCCTTCTCTTTTTATCTTTTTGACAACCTTTGGAAGCAGTGCCAGAGGAGGAAAGATGTAGGCCAAGGAAAAACGCCAGGGAATCACTAGGGCGTCTGTTGCGAGTGCAAGTGGGTCCATGCTCCGAGCCACAAATCGAGGGACCTTGCAGTTGCTTCGGGATGCCATCAGATCTACTTCCGGTAGACCCCATCTGTCCACGAGGAGTTGGAAAACTTCCTGATGCAGACTCCACTCTCCCTGATCTAGGGTTTCTCTGCTGAGGTAGTCCGCCAGCCAGTTGTCTACCCCTGGTATGTGTACTGCAGAGATTGCCGGAACGTGTTTTTCTGCCCACAGTAGAATGTGTTGTGCCTCCCGTAGGGCTGCCGGGCTCCTTGTGCCGCCTTGGTGGTTTATATAAGAGACTGCTGTTACATTGTCGGACTAGATCCGGGTGGTGTGGCCGCGGAGGAGGGGCGTCAAGCGTTCCAGTGAGTAGCGAATTGCCCTCAGTTCTAAAAGGTTGATGGGGAGAGAATGTTCCTCCTGATTCCAAAGACCTTGGACTGACGTCTGGCCCAACACGCCTCCCCAGCCCCGGAGGCTGGTGTCCGTCGAAAGAACCATCCAGTGGAGAGGAGGGAAGGGTCGCCCCCCAGTTGTCCGCAGTGGCTGAGTCCACCAGGAGAGAGAGCGTTTGACCTGTTCCGGAAGGACTATCCGGCGGTCTAGATTGGTGCGATCCGTGCGTTGGTGCAGCAGAATTGCATGTTGAAGGGCTCTGGTGTGGAATTGTGCATAGGGGATGGCTGGGAAGGATGCTACCATAGTGCCTAGGGTTTGCATGGCCGTCCGGAGAGGGACCCTGAGGGAACTCTGGAGGGTTCGAATCCTGCCCTGGAGGGTGCTGGTCTTGTCTCTCGGAAGAAAAGCTCTCCCTTTCCTGGAATCCAGTATCAGCCCCAGGTATTCTATCGTTTGAGTCGGGATGAGCTTTGATTTGTTGAAGTTGACAGTCCATCCCAGTTCTGTCAAGGTCTTTAGGACCTGAGACGTGTGGTGAAGGGCTTTTGATGCCGACTCGCCTTTTACGAGAAGATCGTCCAAATAGGGAATGACAGGAATGCCCTGTAGTCTTAGTTCTTCTAGTGCTGCCGCCATCACCTTGGTGAATGTGCGGGGGGCTGATGACAGTCCGAATGGTAGTGCGACAAACTGCCAGTGTTGACCGTGCACAAAGAATCTGAGAAACCTGTGGTGAGCTGGGTGGATGGGGATATGGAGGTAGGCATCTTTTATGTCGATGACCGTCATGAACTCCCCGTCTTCCATGGATGCCAAAACTGATTGGATAGATTCCATCTTGAAGTGGCAGCGCCTGACGAAAGGGTTGAGATCTTTGAGATCTAGCACAGGTCTCAGGGAGCCGTCCTTCTTGGGGACCATAAAAAGGTTGGAATAGTACCCTCTTCCCCGGTCTGATTGTGGAACTGGTTGAATAGTTCCTGCTGTGACAAGGTCTTGGATGACCAAGAGAAATTTGCTCTTGTTGTGAAGTTGTCGGGGTAGTCTGGATACGAAAAATCTGTGGGGAGGAGGTTGGGTAAAGTCTATTAGTAGTCCCTGAGAGATGACTTGGAGAACCCAATGGTCCCGTATCTTGAGTTCCCACACCTCCGAAAGGATTGGAGGCGGCCTCCTAGTGGGATCCCTTTGGGGGTGGGCACCCCTTCATGCGGAAGCGGACTTGTCCTGAGAGGACTTGGCCGGTGCTTTGTTGGACGACCAACTGGACCTTTGTTTAGTTTGGTAGCGAGAGCGGAAATTGGTGTTGGGTTTGTCTGACTGTGTCTTTGACCTTTGGCCTTGCCGAAAGGGTCGAAAAAAGGGGCGTCTCTTGAAGGCTGGTCTTTTGGTTCTGGCCTGTGGGAGTAGTGTGCTCTTACCGCCAGTTGCTTGTGAGATTATTTTGTCTAATTCGGCCCCGAAGAGTAGTTTTCCTTGAAAGGGCAGGCTGACTAGGGAGCGTTTAGATGTGAGGTCGGCCGACCATGTCTTCAGCCAAAGGAAACGGCGAGCTGCCACCGACTGGGCTGAGGCCTGTGCCACCATCTTTGCTGCGTCGATAGCCGCATCTCCAATGTAGTTGGTAGCATCAGCTATTTGAGAGAGGAGATTGTCGGTGGTGGGGTCCTCGGACCCGAGAAGTTGCGCAACCTGTTCTACCCAGACCTCCATGGCCTTGGCGACCCAGGCAATAGCAAAGATAGGTCTAAAGGCGGATCCGGACGCTGTGAAGGAAGATTTGCAAAACCCCTCCAGTCGCTTCTCAATAGGGTCTTTGAATGCTGCTGCGTCTGCCACCGGAATGGTGGTATTCCTGGAAAGTCTGGAAACTGGGGGATCAACCGCCGGGGGTGAAGCCCAGAGCTCAGTGCACTCTTGAGAAAAGGGATAAGTTTGTGAGAAGCGCCTTGATATTTGAACCCTGTGGTCTGGATGTTTCCACTGGGCCTTGATTAGGTCGTCCAGCTGTTCGTAAGCTGGGAAGACGTAGGAACTCTTCTTTTGTCTCTTAAAGATATTTTTCGCTGGCTCAACAGACGGGCTCCTCTATGTTAAGAGTACTAAGCACCGCTTGTATCAGGCCTTCCACCTCCTTTTGGGTTCTAGGGGTGTCTAGATCTGGATCAGTGTGTTCCTGATCGGAGTCATCCTGTGATAGGACTTGGCCTTCCTCATCGGAGGGAGAATATGGTTCCCTAGGGGAATCAGGTGGCGAGGGTGCAAGGCGTTTGGGACCTGAGGGTAGGTCGGCAGTTCTAGCGGGTTGAGAAAGGTGCTCTAGGACCTTGTCTAATGTCTCTGGGATGCGGGCCAGGTTTTGGATGCCTGCAAGTGAGAGGGAAAGGGCCCTGATCAACTCAGACTCAGATGTACTGGCCGAAGGTGGTGGCAAGGAATCTGAAGGTCTGCAGGCCATACACACGGATTCAGCCGAAGCCGAATTATATTTAGCCTTACATTTGGTGCAGGCTAGAAACGTGATTTGAGTATTTTGGCGTGTGTGAGCTGAGGACTTAGAGGTCCTGGGCTCTTCTGTCTTATCTGCCATGATGCTCTTTCTCCAATTTGAGAATTTTTTTTTTAATTATTTATTTTTGCTGAGGCAGGGGAATCCGGCAAATGCAAGGATAAGAACCTCCTAATAGTGAAGGTGCTGTGGAGACAGAGAATAGAGGGTTTAGAGTCCCTGGGGAAACCCATGTATACCAGGTGTAGTGCCCCTTTAAGAGAAGGAATACTTGCCTGTAGACGTCTGCCTGGACTAGAGGAGCGCGGTCGCTGAAGACTTAAGAAGCAGGGGCTCCAAGTAGGAGCAATGTGGGCCGAGGTGCTGGGAGAGAAGGCAGCAGCCGTTAGGGTGAGGGGGCTTTGGCGCCAGAAGAGCCGTCTCAGCGCGGGAGCGGTAAGATGGTATTGCGCATGAGGCAGAGACTGGGCGGAAGCGGAAGTGCGTTCCAAGGTGGAACGCACGTTGGCGCCGACGGCGAAGCAGGAGAAAAAAGGCGCGAGAAGAGTAGCGATGCGCATATAGGAAGGTAGGTGATACCAAGAGGGCTCCAAGGGCAATGTGAAAAGAACAGTGAGCAATGGGGCACTCCTGTAGGGAACACCAGCAAGGACAGTGTTTAGACAGACAGACAAAACATTGTTTCAACACTGTATTCTAAGCACTTTCTACATAAATACTTCCAGGCTATGTAGAGAAAAGAGAGGGTAGAAGGGTGGAATGTACTCACCACCGTTGCCAGCTGTACTGTGCCCTTTTAATCGGTTTCCCTGTCACAGACACAAACAAGAATATATGTGAAGACTCACATATATAATTGTCTGTGTAAGGATATACACCTAAGAGGTGTAGAGCGCTGCTGCAGGCCTCCGTGGAGCGGGAAGACAGCGTAGGGAAAGAAGGGAGCGAGCCTGCAGACCTCCGTAGAGCGGGAAGGCTATAGGGTAGAGTAGTTGTCAGCTGGAGAGGCTCTTTGAGTGATGTCAGTGGCCCCCATAATGTGGCATGATCCTAACACGCAGTCCTGATCAATTGCTCCAGCCACTAACTATGTGTCTTCTCCTTCTGAGGACACCAACAAAACTGGAGATTGTAGGAGGAGGCAGGGGATGAAGCCCAGAGCAGGAGGAGGAGGAGTTTAAAGTTAACTATTTAGTGTCCAGTCTCCAGCTGCAGGATCTTCATCCCCATGGTGCCTGTGTCCCCCAATTAGGCAAGAGAAAACAGCCTGCCAGAAATGAGTTCCATCCTAAAGTGCAGGCACAAGTCACATGACTGGGGCAGCTGGGAAACTGACAATATGATTTCAAAATTCAATATAAAAAAATCGTTTGCTATTTTGAGAATTGGATTTCATTGCAGAATTCTGCTGGATCAGCTGATGCATTTTGAAAAAAAATATGTTTTCCAATGACAGTATCCCTTTAAGGTACTTTCATGTAACAAGCAATAAACACTTACCAATTCTCTCCTCCTTGAGCTTTGAATTGCTCAGCCTCCTGAAGATGACGTGTGGCTGATGCTGCTAGTGCCACAGCACTCTCATTCTGAAATTCACTGGAAACTGCCTTAAGAAAGTAAAAGAAAGAAAAATAAAAGGAGGTTACACTTACAGGCATTAATATTGAAAGGACAAGGAAAGCCTAGCAATATGGGCGTTTCTGGATTTTAGAGTTGTTTAGAGTAAGAGAGCTATGTAAAAAGTTATTTCTACAATTTATCTTTTTCTTGACCGCTAGCATCAATCATAAATCAGAAAGACTTGATTGCATTGATTTGCACAGACGAAAAATCACAATACTCTCATTTTTATAAATGTGAATGTTTAAAAAAAACACTCCTCCCAAAGATGCTTGCCAGGTTTTAGCAACGGAATGGTTTCTTTTGAATTTGAGATTTTTTGATCGATATATCTCGAAAATTTACGTTCTGAAAACTTAAATGTTGCAAATTTGTGTTGCAATGTTCTTGATTGACTGCGAAAACTAGAATTTGAAATGTAATACATTTGCCACCTAGTCTTCTTCAAGCACATTGATAAAAAGGGCCTTGGTGCTAATAATATTTATGTTGTGCTGATGTTAATCATCAGAAATGAATACACAGAAGCAAATACATTTGCCTGGCTTTCAGACTGAAAAACCAGGCTGACAAGAGAGACACACAGAATGATGAAAAACTCAAGAGAGCACAGAGTTATACAAAAACCCCACATTGAAGGCCAAATGCACTAAAAAATAAATAAATACATCCTTATGTCCTATATTACTTTGACAGTTTCTTTCAAACTAGTTTTATTTCAAACTAGTATTTTGTTATGTTCATGTGACCAATATAGGTAGAAGCATTAAGAAAAATTAAGATGGGAAAGGTAAAATCCAAATGAAAAAAGTTCAGAATTCACTTACTAGCAGTAGATCCTGAGCTGCAATACGGACAGTATATGAAAAAGTGTCATCATCTTCATCCTCAACAAACTGTTGAGGATTTGCTGTCCAAACTTTTATCTGATTAAAAAACAATGTGGAAAAATAGTATTTAACGGAAGACATTGATAACACAAAAGTGATAAAAGTTCAAATGTCTATCATACAGATGTTATACAAAATATACTAGAGCATCAAAGTCTGAAAATGATCTGCCCTTACGTCCTGTCCCCCTATGAACAATGCAAGTTTAAGGTTGACCTCACCTAAGGTGCATTCTCAAAAGCACAGAACTAACTGATTAGTCATTGTCATCTCACATGGCCAATCATTAAGTGATTGATTTTGGCCCATCTCCACCACATTCCTTAGACTGTAAACTCTACTGGACAAGAGAATAATGTATAATGCTGAGGAATATGCCACAGTTACATAAAAGGATAAGCAATAACTGTTTTATCGGTGTGCTCCAGAAAAAGGTTAATGGAAAATGAAGGGGGGGGTGTGGGGTGTGGAGAGAATAATACACATGCCATAGGATACTCACCTGTTCCTCGGTTATTTGCATGTACAGGATAATGTAATAAATTAACTCTGGAAGGGCTTTCTTCAGTGTCCCTTTAAACTTGCTGTCAAGTAACGTATGCACAAATTCGAAGATACTAAAAACTAGGTTCTCAAAACCTAAAACCTCTCCTGTAGATAAACAAGAAAAACACGCATGCATAAAACTTTCTGAAGTATGTTTAAATATATAGTTAGACCTATATGCAAGGAATACAATTACATATTGGCCAACCACCTGCATATTCTCTGCCAGAAGGTTTTCTGAATAGATTAGTACTGCAATATTAATTTGAATGCCCCACTTATCCCTATAAAACTGAACACTTAGGATGCAGAGTTTATAACTACATTTGGCTGTTAAAAGACAAGGAAAACCCAATTCACCAAGAAAGGGGAGCCAAAATGTTAGGTATCCCCCAAGGATTTTCACAGTCTGGTGCCTAATTTTTCAATTAAAACAGGGAAGGGCTAAAGAAGGGGAAGAGAGGGCTTACAGCAGTATCCGGTACAAGCATAAGATTCATACACTTGGTTATGCAAATATTTTAATTTAATAGTGTAATGCATATCTAGCCAGGGGCTCTATATGCCACCTGATTTATTGGGGTGACCTTGGGTTTCAAATACTAATTTAATCAAAGGGCGCATCTGATATTCTATCCAAGCAGCATTCTTTGGAGGGGGAGGGAGTATCCATTGCATGATTCATTTTTTACTGGCATAAAAAGAAGAGGGCTCACCAATGTCCCTGCTTTATTTGTAGGTAGGAGGTCATCCACCAGGCCCAGAAGGCATATTTAGGGACATAGCATTGGAAGAAGAGTTCATATTTTTATCATGTATTTATTTAGTCTATTATATATTTGTTACAATCTATGTAAATATTGAGTTTTGCCTTATTCAACTTGATTGACTGCTCCCATTTTAACACAGCTGTAGATTTTTTTTAGTATTACTAGTACATTAACCAAAACATGATAGAGACAAATTGCCGATGTGCCCAGTCATAAAATTCTCAAAATGCTTAAACTAAGGCAACTGTAATATTCTGTATCACTGTTGTAAATGTTAAAAGGAAGATTTTAGTACTTTCACTTAAATCCTTTTCTCTCATCCTACATTGGGGGACACAGGCACCATGGGGATGAAGATCCCTTGGAGAGCGGACACTTAAATGTTAAAAGTGACTCCTCCTCCTGCTCTGGACTTCATCCCCTGCCTCCTCCTCCTATATGGTTGATAGTTCAAAAATGTTCTTCAGTGTTTTAAAGGGTGGGGAGACTACTTCTCCATTTTTTTTTGGTGATCTGGGTTAGCTTACTCCTTCTTCAGTGAGAAACTGAATATAGGAGGAGGAGGCAGGGGATGAAGTCCAGAGCAGGAGGAGGAGTGACTTAACATTTTAGTGTCCGCTCTCCAAGGGATCTTCATCCCCATGGTGCCTGTGTCCCCCAATGTAGGATGAGAGAAAAGGATTTAAGCGTAAGTACTAAAATCTTCCTTTCTCTCACCTATATTGGGGGACACGGCACCATGGGGATGTCCCAAAGCAACCCGAGGGTGGGAACTGTTCCCCTATTTAGATGTTCAGCTTAGAACAGTCTGTAACACCTTCCTCCCAAAGCTTGCTTCTGCGGACGCCTGTGTGTGCAACCTGTAGAAGCGCATGAAGGTGTGAATGGAGGACCAAGTAGCGGCTAGACACACTTGCTCAGCCGATGCCTGGTGTCGAACATACCCAGGAAGTGCTGATTGAGCGTGTAGAATGTGCTCGGACCTTGAAGGGGGTGGCTTGCCCCTGACTGCTAGGCTCTGATGATAGTGGACCGGATCCACTTAGCTATGGTTGCCTTGACAGCTCTCTTTCCCTTTTTGGGACCATCCGTGAGAATGAACAGTGACTTTGTCTTCCTGATTTTCTTTGTGACCTTCAGGTAGGTTGTAATGGCACGGACTTCATCCAGTTTGTTGAGCTTCCTCTCTAGTGAATTCTTTGGTTCTGGACAGAGTGACAGAACCACCAAATCCTGATTAATATGAAAATCCGATACAACCCTTGGAAGGAACTCTGGAGTTGGTCGTAGTACCACCTTATCACAGTGTATGATGGTTAATAGGGACTGGCACGATAATGCTGCAAATTCAGACACTCTGCGTGCCAATTTAATTGCCAACAGGAATACCACCTTTTCCTTATGTAGGCTACCGGTGTCACGTTGTCTGACTGCACCCGTACTGGTCTGCCTTGTAGTAGCGCAGTCCAGTGCTCCAACAAATACCATATTGCTCAGAGTTCCAGCAGATTGATTGGTAGGAGTCTGTCTGGCTCCAGGTGCCTTGGACCGTCCGTTGATCCAGCACTCCTCCCCAACCCTTGAGACTGGCGTCTGTTGTTACCACCGTCCATGTGTGGTTGGGCTTTCCCGAGGTCATCAGCTGAGGTTGGAGCCACCAATCGAGGAATAGTCTGACTTCCTCCGAGATTGTTACCTGTCTGTCCAGGTTCTCCCGATCGCTTCTATGATGTTGTAGTATCAGCTGTTGTAGGGGTCTGGTGTGGAGCTGGGCATAAGGTATCTTTGGAAAAGATGCCACCATTGTCCCTAGGGCTCACATGGCCGTTCAAAGTGGGCCTCTGTCTGCCTGTCTCAGTATCCCAATCCTGCTAAGTAGGGTGTTGATCTAGTCTTCTGGAAGGAAGGCTTTTTCCCGTCTGGAATCTAGGATCAATCCAAGATATTCCATGTTCTGTGCTGGAGTCAGATTGGATTTGTTGCAATTGATTACCCAGCCCAACTGGGTCAGGGTCTGGAGTACCTGAGAGGTGTGGCTGTTTGCTAATTATCTGGAAGATGCCTTTACTAGCAGATCGTCATAATAGGGTATTACAGTTATGCCCCTCAGTCGGAGTCCTGCTAATGCTGCCACCATATTCTTCGTGAAGATGCGGGGTGCTAATGACAGTCCGAATGGTAGAGCTACAAACTGCCAGTGGTCCCCCTCTGCATTGAACCTCAGAAAACTGTGATGATTTCTGTGAATGGGTATGTGAAGGTAAGCGTCCTTTATGTCTATTACCATCATGAATTCGTGTTTTTCCATGGACATTAACACAGATTGGATGGACTCCATCTTGAAATGCTGTGTTCTTATGGTAAGGTTGAGGGCTTTTAGGTCCTGTAAGATCCGTCCTCCTTGGAAACACTGAAGAGGTTGGAATAGAAACCTCTTCCTCTGTCTGTCTGTGGAACCTGTTGAATGACCCCGGATCTTGCGAGATCCTGGACAACTGTTAGGAACGCCTGTTGTCTGGGTTCCTTCTTGGGTACTCGGGATATGAAGAATATGCGAGGAGGAAGTCATGACAAGTCTATCAAATATCCGTGGGATACTACTTTGAGGACCCACTGGTCCGTTACTTGACTCCTGAAAGGCTCTTAGGCGGTCACCTAAGGGTACCCCTCCAAGGGTGGGCACACCTTCACGTGGAGTTGGGCTTGTCCTGGGAGGTCTTGGTTGAAACCTTGGAGGCGTTCCAGCTCGATCTCTGTTTGTTTTGGTACCTAGGGCGGGACCCTGTGTTGGTCTTTTCCGTCTGTGTCCTTGATCTCTGACCTTGACGAAAGGGCAGAAAAAAGGGTCATCTTCTGAAAGGGGCCCTATTGGGCTTACTCTGGGGAAGTAAGGTGCTCTTGCCACCTGTAGCCTGTGAGATAATCTTGTCGAGTTCTGGCCCAAAGAGCTGCTTACCCAAGAATGGTAAACTTACTAGTGATCTTTTGGATGTCAGATCTGCAGCCCAATTCTTGAGTCAGAGAAATCGGCAAGCCGCTATGGACTGTGCTCATGCTTTGGCAACCATCTTTGTGGCATCTAAGGCTGCGTCACATATGTAGGCTGTAGCGTCTGATCAAAGCCACCAACCGCTACCAAGGCGCAGATCAAGAATACCAGGAATCCGGCACAGTTAACATCAACGTTCGGCTTTATTCACGCATAGGAAGGATTACAGTGGAGGGTGTACAATTCTAACGTGTTTCATGCCCCATGCCCCATAGTTAGCTATGGGGCATGAAACGCGTTAGAATTGTACACCCTCCACTGTAATCCTTCCTTTACGTGAATAAAGCCGAGCGTTGATTTTAACTGTGCCGGATTCCTGGTATTCTTGACCTTGGTAGCGGTTCGTGGCTTTGATGTAGTAGCCGGCGAGGAGTGACCGGCATATTGCGAGAGCAGCAATCGAGCAGGACGGCATATTGGTCCGTATGAGCTCCACCATTAACGCTTCGTGAGTAGAGCTTTGTAGCGTCTGATATCTGGGAGAGTAGGAGATCTGTAGTGGAATCCTCTGATCCAAGCAACTGAGCCGCTTATTTGACCCACATTTCAATGGCCTTTGCCACCCAGGCAATTGTAAACATTGGTCTGAAAGCTGTTCCCGAGGTGGTGAAAATAGTTTTACAAAAACCCTCCAGCCACTTATCTATTGGGTCCTTGAAGGAAGCTGCATCTGCTACTGGGGTGGTAGTGGCCTTTGACAGTCTGGAAACTCGTGGATCGACTGTAGGAGGCGAGGACCAGAGTTCCATACATTCCTGAGGGAATGGATATGCTTGGGCGAAGCGCTTAGAAACTTGTACCCTATGGTCGGGGGTTTTCCACTGAGACTTGATGATCTCCTCAAGTTGTTTGTATGCCGGAAATACACATAATGCCTTCTTCTGTGTCTTGAAAATGTTCTTTCCAGTTTCAGGAGCAGAGGCTGAACCCTCGATATTAAGAGTCTGAAGGACCGCCTGTATTAGTCCCTCCACTTTCCCAGTGTTCTGGGGATTTCAGGGTCCGGGTCAGGATCCTGTTCAGAGTCGCCCTCTGACGGGACTTGTCCCTCATCGGAGGAGGAGTTAAGGCCCCCTATAGCCCCCGGAGGAGAATCAGGTGGCCGCTTGGAAGCCCATGTGTGTTTGCCCAGTGTCTGTGCTGGGTTAGAGAGACGCTCTAAAACCTTGTCCAGTGTTTCAGGTATGCGGGCTAAATTGTGTAGGCCAGCGAGGGAGAGGGCCAGGTTACTTACTAGATCTGATTCAGCTGTAGCCAATCTGCTCCCAGATGGATGTGTGAGTGCATCGAGGGAGTCTTGGGTCTACAAGCTGAGCACACCGATTCAGCAGAAGCAGTGGGAAATTTATCTCTACACCCTGTACACGCAAAATAGGATATCAGGCCTGTATTGCATGTGGATGCTGAGGTTTTGGCTAAGTCTGCCTCCTTGCCAGTGAGTCCCTGTATGGGAGTGGAGGCAGGAGATGGTAGGATGGGGTTCCCATGTAAAGGGACTGGGTCCTGTGCTTGTGCTGTGTCTGCAAGACATAGATAAGGTGGCACGGTTATCCCTGTAGGGACTGGTGATCGCGTGAGGGAGATTATTCCCCCCCGTACTTGCCTTGGTCCGGGAGACAGGCGATCTAACGTCTGGCAATGCAGGAATTATTCTGCTGTCCTGCTTCCCTGTCAGGTCTGCCACTGAGAACCGGAGTGCAGGAAAGCGCCAAGTCATCTAAAATGGCTGCGGTGGGCGTGGCTAACCACGTGGGGGAAGCAGTGAAAGCAAGGTGTGCAGCCTAGCTGCCTTTGTCCCTGCCTGGCGATTCTGTCTGCGAGCTGAATTGAAGGTGTCTGACAGCTGGCAGACAGGGAGACTGGACCTGAGGCACGGTAAGAGAGTAAGGCCGTCTAAAATGGTGGCGGTGGGACAGAGCGGGGAGAAATGCTGGTGCGGCAGGTAGCATTACAGAGAGGTCTAGCTGCCGTGCCTGCCTGCCGAAACGGTCTGTGAACACAGGAGAAAGTGTCTGAGCTAAGAGATGCAGAACTCAGACAGATGGCAGAGAGATATGGTTGTGGGGCCGGGCCGTAGCTAGACATGGGAGGGGGTCTGATTGGTGGGGAATGGAAGAAAGCCGGTAGACACCCTTAATAAAGATTTACCCCTCGTGGTGTCGTACCTGTTCAGCCAGTATTCTTTTGCCCTGATGAGAATAGCTTCCCTGTGTGGTCAGGCTGGTGCAGACCTCCATGGAGCGGGAACAACAGCCTAGGGAAGAATGGAGCATGCCTGCAGAGCTCTGTAGAGCAGTAAGGCAGACGGGCAAGTCTTTTAGGTGCTGTACCTAACTGGAGTCCTAGAGCTCTCTGTCCCCATTGTGGCATGACCTTAACTGAAGTAATTTGCTCCAGCCACTAAAGTGTTGTGTCTCCTTCTGAGGACACTAAATAGAGGAGGAGGCAGGGGATGAAAACCAGAGCAAGAAGAGGAGTCACTTTTAACATGTTAGTGTCCGCTCTCCAAGCTGCAGGATCTCCATCCCCATGGTGCCTTTGTCCTCCAATATAGGTGAGAGAAAATAAGACTCATGAGATTTTATTTTTTCCTGAATTAACTAATCTAGAAGACTTAATCACTTTGCTTGGTGGACAAAAACTCCACATATGCAAGTTATATATAAGCACATACACAGACACACACACAGGGGCTCATTTATCAACACTGGGCAAATGTGCCCATGGGCAGTTACCTATAGCAACCAATCAGTGAATGGCTTTATAAAGGCAGCTGCAAGTAGAACAATGAATGCAGCAATCTGATTGGTTGCCGTGGGTTACTGCCCATGGGCAAATTTGCCCAGTGTTGATAAATGAGCCCCACAGACTCTTAAGATAAGCTATTTCTCCTCCAGTGCAAGTATGGACAATAACAGGGTCTGTGTTCACAGAGGTTGGAAAAGACAGTACAAGTTGCATGCATTTGGCTGGGCTGTATTTATGAGGGATGGGAAAGTGAAAGTTACCGTCTACAGTACACAAAGTAAATTTATGTAAGAACTTCAATGTTCATTTATGTAAGAAATGGAAAGTCTTACCATCTGAATCAACGGGATCTTCAATATCCTCAGTGTCATTTACTTCTGTCCTAACATAGGTAGAAATTTAACTAAGGAAAAACACATTTTAAAAACTGGCTATGGGAAACAAACAGCTGTGAAAATAGTAAACAGGTAAACGAAGCCAATAATAAAACAATTACAATACCTCGCAAAGGATAGACATTCACAACACTTTTCTGCACTTCTGTCTTCTAGGAAAATAATGAACGTATAATTTTTTTCTTCCAGGCTCCCCAGCTTTTATAAATGCATCACTGGCTCAGGCTGTCTGGTTAAAATTTACCATAATTATAATCTTTAATTTAATCTTTATAAAAAGCTGTGGGTACGGCCTGGATCAATATGGCCTGAGCTTATTGGAAGCACGGCTAGCTAAACAGGCTCTTTAGACTGATGGCATATGGGGTATTTTGACTTTGATCAGCATAAACCTGTGATAGGGAGACAACACAGAAGCAAGTAATTGGCAGTCTGCTTCTCACTATTCCACAGTTTGCCATCAGCCTTAAAAGGGCTACTTCATGCACAAAAATTGTAGGAACAATTCTAGTTGTCAAGTTTAAAAAGCCTGTACAAGCAAATAAGCAGATATTTATTTGAACTTTAGTATATTCTTTAGGAAAGTAAACTCTAGGGGTCCTTTGAAACAGCACAGAAAGGATATAATGCTGCACTCTCTGTTAGAGTATTCCACACAATAGGCAAGATCTGCTGCATTGAGGACACCATGTGTTTCGGGAAATTCTTCACAAGAGCAGTCACCGCCTGTAGAAATGTATATTAGAACCCAGCTTTTGTATAGGCTCTTTTGTGGTTAAGAATAAAATTGTACTCTGTACCTTTAACACCTCCATCTTTAAGCCACTGTCAGAAGTTGGACCATCAGGCATCTGTAGCGCCTGCACAAATGCTTCTGTAAACTGTTGCACAACTGGGAAGATCAGAGCATGGGCAACACCCTGTCAAGTTATAGAGACATACTATGATGTTCACTTGCTCTTCACAAGTCTCAAGTATGCAGTAAAATAAATCTACAGAATAGACTATACACTTACAAGAAAGGCTTTTTGTACATTTTACGGAAAACAAAGTTGTATTGAAAAATAAAAGTGTATGTGACACATTACACAAATCAACATGATAGTACCTGTACTGAAAGTCAGTGTGGCTTTGGTCGGAGTGGTTTTAAGCTCCACTTGCCAAACAAGCTGATCTTTGCCCAATTAGGCCACCCACTTGGCAGGGGCCAACAATGTGATCATACCGTGGGCAAAAGATCTGTAGGGAAAGGACCACATTAATGCACCAATGTGAGCCTCACCAATAATAGAGCTGGCCATAGAAATATGCAAAGGAACTTCGTTTCATACTATTTTTGGATTATGTGTGGAGTGTCCTGACATTTTTCATGCCATGGCGATCGGTCGTTTAGTTGACAGGTTAAAAGATTTAGGTCAGCTACTGATAAAATATCTGCATGTATTGCTTATCTGACTATATCAATGTGTGACTGTCACTACTATTTGTCAGACATAAGCTTTGTATGATTGCAGTCTGTCAATTTTAATGGCTTGAACATCATCCGATTTGATGTTTTTTCCAACTTATTTCATTAGAATGGTTAGTAGTAGATCAGTAGACTTAAACAACCGATCGTAGAAATTTTAACCCACAGATATCTATTGATCGGAGGCCTTCAAACATCGCCCACTGTTCGTGCTGAATCATCAGATACAGGTGGAATTCTATTGTTTCTACCTGTATATCTGAAGATTCAACACATCTGTATTGCAAACTAACAATCTTTCCTGCGACCAATGGTCTCAGGAAAGATTGTAATTGTTACATCAATGGCCAACTTAACCAAAGATTTACAAAGTTTAAGGAAATGAAAAATGCATAGCTGTGATTTGGGATTTCTGGTAGTTTTTAAGAGGGAGAGGAAAAAGAAAACTTGTGGTAGCACGGCTGACACACTAAGATACATATATATTTTTTTACTCACCTTCTCAAGCTCTTCAATGGTAAAAATCATATGGGCACATGTGGTAAAGATCTCAACTGCACGAGAACGCGTTCGAATGCCATAAACCTGGATTACCAATAGTTATCAGCCTTATATAGAGATGAAAATATTTGCACATAATAATAATAAACATTCCTTAGCTTAAATACATATCTGACATACCTCGGACATGGTAAATATCTTGTACATTTCTGGAAGAATAACAGGGGCAACCAAAGGCATTTGTGTGTCGGTCACCTCTCTGGTGAACTCTGAAAGAATTGGGATTAAAAATTGAGATACTTATAGCCAGTAAAGAGTAGTGGCTGGTATGATTATGTTGGGTTTTGCTATATTATAGCTTCTTCATTCTATTGTATCGGTCTTTTATTTAAAGGGGTTATTAACCCTCCAAAAAGGTCAGTTGTTTTCAGAGAGTACACCAGAAAAATAATTTTACTTTCCATTTTTTACGATTTATTCCAAAATTGAAATGTAAAATTGGAAAGTGAACAACCCCTTTAATACTTGGTGAGCATATTGAACAATATAGATCAGCTTACTGTACAATATACTTATAATTATTGATAGTAAGTAATAATGCCAATTATTAAATGTTGTCCACAGCAAATATAAATAAATAAAATATAAGAAAAATGTAATGGTAGGATTACCAACTCTAATTTCAAAAAGTAACAAAAAAATGTAATCTAAAAATTATCAATGACATACAGGTATGGTATTTGTAATGCTTAAAATAAAGAATTTTTCCATAAGTCTGATCACCATACTTTAAAGCTACTTAAAAAAAAAAAAAAAAAAAAACCAGCAAAAAAAGAAAGGCAACATTGTCACTAATATGGCAGCTTAGTTACCAATAGGATTTTTAACACCTTGCAAGCCCTCGTCTAACAAAATGCAAATATAACTGTATATCTATTTTGAGTTTGCATTTGAGTGCTTAATATCTGCAGGATGGATTCAGCACAACTACAAAAGGCTGCTTACATACCTGTCAACACTCTCATTGCTCCATGGACTGCATTGACTTCTCCGCTCACCAGCATCTCCATAAGTAAGTTGAACAACTGAGGCCATGCCTCAGGCCAATCCCAGTGTGCAATGGCAGACACAGCATAAGCTACACTAGAGCGCACCTTACTGATAGACTCTCGCAGCCCTGTAGGAAGTAGCTGGCGAATTGCAGTTTTGGCCTGTGAATAATAAATAATTAATACCATAGATATGTCTTAGACAACCCTGTTATATTAAATTCCTTAGAGATTACTAACCCGTTCAGTTGTTTCTGG
Organism: Xenopus laevis; assembly: GCF_017654675.1. NCBI lineage: Eukaryota > Metazoa > Chordata > Amphibia > Anura > Pipidae > Xenopus > Xenopus laevis. Next base: position 64,658,024 of record NC_054374.1, read on the forward strand.
CAATCTGAACTTGTCAGAAAGAGAATACCAATGATTCTCTACGTACTGTTTAAGAATCACTGATGCCAACTGCAAAAACAAAGGAAATACATGATTAAAGGCTCTATTTTATTAAATGGTCAGGTCGTGATGCTACACAGAGAACCTACAAAGATTATGGACCAGTTCCAATAGGATTGACAATGGTGTATCAAATAAAAATAACTTTTTGAATACAACTGATACAAATACTTAAAAATAAAGGGAAAAGTGTACAATCACAAAGGATATCAATGGCGACGATACTTTATTGGCGGATTACCCAGCTAAACCCTAAATGTGCATATAAAGATATGTGAAAAATAAAATAAAGTGCCACCAGTAAAGAAAACACTGCCAAATTAAATTTTTCACAGACCTTTAAAGTCTCTTTAGGGTTTGGCTGAACTTAGGATTCTACTAAATCCAAGGTTTTACAGGTAAAGCAGATTTTGGCAGGTATTTCTATTTAAGGGAGGACGATTACGTCATTGTACTTGAGAAGAGCGTCTTTTGTCTACCCCTAGCTTTAGCTGTTTTCTACTATTCATGTTCCATCCTATCTTGCTTCTCAGAAGCAGCTCATTAGGTAGAAGGGTGGGTTGCCAACAGAGCCTACATTTCAGATGGAGAAAAGACACATATTATGTGCATGTCCATGGGCATTAAGTTGGGGCACATGAATGGCGTAATGAACAAGTGTCTCAGATAAGGCTTTCTTTAAAAAAGTTATATACAGCCTCTAGAGTGTGGGCTCTGTTGGGGTAGAACCAGTTTTTATGTGATGGGTGCCCGTTATTAAAGTTCAGATTATGCACAGTAGGGCTAAAGTTAACAGATTTGTTGCAGACACTTCTGAATGAGACTGACACATTTATAAACTAATTTAGCAAATTGCAATTGCAAAAAGTATTAGTGAGCTGCTTGTTTGAACCCTTTTCCTGCCAAAAGGTATTTGTAACGAGCAGACAAAATGACAAGCATACTGACCACACATTTATGTTTATAGGTTCCAGGTTATATGGTGGGAAAAACACCACCTAGTAACATGCTTTTTCTGGAGAGTCCTTGCAAAAATAATGACTGTTAAGGGAACACCAAAAGTAGGAAAAGTTTAATATTAAAAAAAGGGACACAAAAAGCAACCTTTTTCTTTAAAATAAAAAAGGCACTGGGCTGGGATACTTTTCCTGTGAGCACCATGCTACCATATAGTTCCAGTGCACCTTTTGCACCTATTTAAAATGGGTGTAAGCTAAGTTAAAACATTGGTGGGAAAAGTTCGATACTGCACATGCACTTGCCCACAGAGGTGCAGGGGGTGCCTGGGTCACTGGAACAATATGACAGTAGCACAGCTTTTAGAGGAACTGTACCGAAGGTCAGAGCATTTTTTAGAGAGCAGGACTGGTCGAGATGGAGGACTGTTTTTTTCTTTTATTTTTTATAAATATTATTGCTACTTTTTAATTAGCAATAACAAATTTGGTTGAGAGGAGGACTGGTGAGTGACTAGGCTCACAGGAAGGTGATTAAAGGGGTGGTTAAGCTTTAAAGGAACGGTAACACCAAAAAGTTAATGTTTTAAAGTAATGAAAATATCATGTACTTTTGCCCTGAACTGGTAAAACAGGCCTGTTTGCTACAGAAACACTACTATAGATCATATAAACAAGCTGCTGTGTAGCAATGTGTCAGGCCCGTAGGCGCAGTTTAGGTGAGAACCAAGGAGGAAGGTACAGTTCGTGGTACAGGAGGGAGTGGCAGGAGGATGGTCGAAGACAGGCAGAGGTCGGTTCAGGCAGCAAACAGGCAAAGTCGTAATCCAGGCAGAGGTCGGTACAGGCGGCAAACAGGCAAGGTCGTAATCCAGGCAGAGGTCGGTACAGGCGGCAAACAAGCGTAGTCAAAATCAAGGCAGGAGTCGTAACCAGAAGTCAGAATATCAATATAGCGCCCAGGAACTTGACAAGAAGGAACCTATAAACGGGCATAGGCTGAATCCTGCAGCGCCCTTAAATAGTCACATCTTCGCGCCAAGATGCGCAGGATTGCGTCAGACGCCGAGCGTCAATACGCTGCGTCGGCGTCAGCGTCATCACTGGGCGCGGACGGTACGCGCTGGCGTCCGGCGGCCACGTGGCTTCCCGTGGGCGCCGCCATCTTGCCCATGCCGTCAGACGCTCCTTACACAATGGCAGAAATTGAAAAAAGGCTACATGGCACAGGATAAATAATGGATAACAGATAACACCATTATGTTCTACAGAGCGTATATGCTATCTGCTGCATAACCTGGCATTTTCTCCTTTGAATGACTGCCCCCATTGCTACACAGCAGCTTATTTATATAAACAATAGAAGTGTTTCTGAAGTAAACAGCAGTTACCAGTGCAGGGTAACAGTGCATTATATTTTTATTACACTTGTTTTTTTCATGTCACTGTTCCTTTAAAGGAGAAGGAAAGGTAAAATCTAAGTAAGCCTTATCAGAAAGGTCCATCTAAATATACCAGTAAACCCCCAAAGTAGTGCTGCTCTGAGTCCCCTGTCAAAAGAAACACTGCATTTCTTTCCTTCTATTGTGTATACATGGGCTTCTGTTTCAGACTTCCTGCCTTCAGCTTAAAACTCATTGCCCTGGGCAAGAGCATGCTCAGTTTGCTCCTCTTCCCCCTTCCCTCCCTTCTCTACTGTAATCTGAGCCCAGAGCAGGGAGAGACTCAGGCAGGAAGTGATGTCACACCATGTTAATACTGCAGCTCCTATCCTAAACAAACAGAGAGTTTCTAGAGCTTTTTACTCAGGTATGGTAAAGCATTCTACAGAATAAATATAGCATTCTAGCTTGCACTATTGAAGCTAATCTATTAGCAATAAAATGCCTCCGTAGCTTTCCTTCTCCTTTAAGTTAACTTTTGGTATGTTATAGAATGGCTAATTCTAGGCAATTGCTTTATTTTTTTTATTTTTATAGTTTAATTATTTGCCTTTTTCTTCTGACTCTTTCCAGCTTCCAAATGGTTGTCACTGACCATCATAAAAACAAATGCTGTGTAAAGCTACAAATGTATTGTTATTGCTACTTTTTTATTACTCGTCTTTCTATTCACATCCTCTCCTATTCATATTATAATCTTTTTAAAATCAGTGTATGGTTGCTAAGGTAGTTTCAGCAACTAGACTGCTGAAACTGCAAACTGACCTGCTGAACAAAAGCTAAATAATTAAACAAAAAACATGTAAAACCTATTGCAAATGGTCTCAGAATATCACTTTCTACAATATACTTTTTCTGATAAATCAATATTTAAGTAATATTTTCAATGGAACATGCTTTTATGGATGTAGATCGTAATGGGACAACTTCACTAAAAGTAGACATTGCACTAGTACAATATAGACACATTTACTCTACATCATAATAAACACAAGGGAGATCCTGGCCCCTACGCTGTCTCCTCCCTCCTGCGCTCACCTTTTTTGGAGCCAAAGGGGGTCCTGTGGGTCCACACTCTGGCACAGAAAAGAGCAATTGCGATTTCTGTGCTAGAAGAGCCTTATTTCAAGTTTGAAAACTGGAAATTTTACTCAGGGGCAGATTTGTGTGACATTTGAATGTGACATTAGAACTCACCACAGAAAAACTAACCCATCGTATCAATGGAATTCACCATTTGATAAATATGCTTTGAAAAATCCCATAGGAATAAATAGAAAGTGAATTTTTTTGGGGTGAGTTCTAATCTCACACTTTGATAAATCTGCCCCTTAAAGTGGTGGTTCACCTTCAAATAACTAGTTGTTTTCAGATAGATCACGAGAAATAATGACTTTTTCCAATTACTTTCTATTTTTTGTGTTTCACCATTTTTCTAATATTGAAGTGTACAATGTCTTTTTTCTCATTCTAAAGCAGCCCTGGGAGGAGGGGTCGCCGATTCCCTAAACTGTTCTAAATTCATACATTTAGTTGATACATTTCTTATCTTTGTCCCTGCTGGTCAGGATCGCTGGGTTTCATTACAGGCAGCTGTTAGAATTGATACAATAGTTGCTAATACTCCAGAGATGCTGCTGAGAAATGTATCAAGTAAATGTTGCAAAATTGTAACAGCTCAGTGTCTGCGCCTGAATTACTGAGCTGCCAGACTGAAACACCAGAGACACCAGAGAATTTTTATTGGTTTTCATTGTAACAAATAATAAATGCAATAAAGTACAACATGTATTCAGCTGCAAGTTTGTCCACGTCTAATTATGTTGTTCCTTGTGGAACATTCAACTTTAGATTTTGATTTTGGAAAAACAGTAAAAAATAAATAATGGAAAGTAATTGGAAAAAGTCTTTACTTCTGGGGAACAATCTGAAAACAACTGAACTGAAAAAAGTGTTTGGAAGGTGAACAACCCCTGGAGTTGCATTTTTTGCCGGTAACCAGTGGGGCTCTGCTTGAGTTTCTCATCTCGCCTCATTATGGAGCGCCCCTGACAAATAGTTATTTTAAAGCAGGCCCGGACTGGCAATCTGTGAGTTCTGGCAAATGCCAAAGGGGCTGCTATAAGGTGCCATAGAAAGTCAGTGGGCTGTGGGCTGGTGGTGGCTGTTTGGGCCTCTGTGTGGACTGATAGGGCCATCGAGTACCCGATATGTCAGGGCCTATTTTGACTCTCAGTCCAGACCTGTTTTAAAGGTGAACAGCCGCGTTAACAATGTGGTTCTACATTTCATTTTACTTTCAATTATTTCAGGGTTTGATGGCATAACTTAATTTGCCAGTTATATTTGAAAGTGTGTGTAGATTCATTTAAAAAATAGATAGCTAAAAAAACCTCCAAAAAACAAAAAAAGTAACGTGAACACAACAAAATACAGCAGGTCAGGCAAAGCCTGTGTTGAATGTCTTTCTCTGAACATATTATGAAGCCTTACCTGTCTGATAGCGAGAGCACCCTGTGGATCCACCGTCAGTTCTGCCAAATGGACTCCAAACTCTGTCACACAGGGAGGAAACAGTGGACTATGAGAAAGTGGACGATCAGAGAGGGGTGGGGGGTATGTTATTGGTGAGAAGAAAGCTTGAATAAAGAATGAGGTTTCCAAATGTAAATAATGAATGGGGGGGGGATATTTTTTCTCAAATCAGTCTACAAAAAACTTTCCAGCTAAACAGAAGTCTGCAGCAGAATTAAACCCATACAGAACACGTGGTCTACATCCCTAAAGATGAGCAGCAGCAGCAGCTCCCATAAGCCTCTCACTGAATAAGTCTAATGGGCTCCATCCTGAGACTCCAAGTGAACTCAACCGAGCCCTCATCCCTGGCATCCGTCCCACTCACCCTCTGTCACTTCAAGCACTTTCAACTGCTCCTCAGCAGCCGCTCGCACCTCGTGTCCGGGAGAAAGGATGCCATTCAGAGTGTCAAGCAGGGCCTCTCTCAACCCGGCCTGAACTGCAGGCAGCCCTCCCTGCTGTGGATGAGCCATAGCACCAGTGGAATCAGGCAGACACCTGAAAGTCTCACACCGGAACCCACACTCACTTGACAGGAGTTAGCGACAACACAGAGCGCGCCAACACCGCCCGCCAAGGGTCGCACGCAGACTAAGGCGGGGACACGTAAGGAATGGGCGGAGACATGCATTAAGTGGGCGGAGACATGCATTAAGTGGGCGGACAGCGAATGAAAGTCTACCACACTTTGCCAATATTGGTCCTGTCCCATCAGGCAGGGTCGTCTGAAATAAGATGAATCCTACGGGAAAAGAAACAAAGGCTAGGCTCATTTTTGCTGTGAGAAAGCGATCTAGAACTAGTTAAGTGGCAAAGCACAAGATCTCTTTCCAGACTGGATACGAGGTTTTCAGTGTAGTGGAGAGATTCGTGTAAAAGCACCTAAAGGGAAACTAAACCTTAAAGGGATGCTGTCATGGGAAAACATGTTTTTTTTTTTCAAAACGCACCAGTTAATAGTGCTGCTCCAGCAGAATTCTGCACTGAAATCCATTTCTCAAAAGAGCAAACAGATTTTTTTATATTCAATTTTGAAATCTGACATGGGGCTAGACGTGTTGTCAGTTTCCCAGCTGCCCCCAGTCATGTGACTTGTGCTCTGATAAACTTTAGTCACTCTTTATTGCTGTAATGCAAGTTGGAGTGATATCACTCCACTCCTTTTCCTCCACAGCAGCCTAACATCAGAACAATGGGAAGGTAACCAGATAGCAGCTCCCTAACACAAGATAACAGCTGCCTGGTAGATCTAAAAAGTAATAGTAAAAGCCAAGTCCCACTGAGACTGACTCAGTTACATTATGTAGGTTAGAATGTAGTTCCATCCTAAAGTGCAGGCACAAGTCACATGACTGGGGCAGCTGGGAAACTGACAATATGTCTAGCCTAGTGTTGCCACCTGGCCGGTATTTTACCGGCCTGGCCGGTAAAAATGATGCTTGATGCCAATGTAATTTATAGGGAAAAACAGCAAGAATATAGGAAGGCCGGTATTTTTTTTTCAGAAAAGGTGGCAACCCTAGTCTAGCGATCCTGACGAAGGGAGGGTTAATCCCCCCGAAACGTTGATGCACAGGTGGTCACTTTAAATAAAAGCGGTAAGCTCCCCACCTGCAACATACATGGTGTTGTGCTATTCTCTTAAATCTTCTACATTAAACCCTAGTCTAGCCCCATGTCAGATTTCCAAATTTTGCTCTTATGAAAATTGGATTTTAGTGCAGAAGTCTCCTGGAGTAGCACTAATAACTGATGCATTTTGAAAAAAAAATGTTTTCCCATGACAGCATCTCTTCAAATAACATATGTGTAGATATGCTGAACTTACTATGCCGGCCCAAAGCCAAAATCATCACTGTAACAGTAATGATTAAAGAGATTCTGTCATAGAAAATGTGTTGTTTTTTTTTACAAAATACAACAGTTGATATGGCTCCTCCAGCAAAATCTTGCATTGAAATCTGTTTTTCAAAGGGCAAACACATTTTTAGATGTTTAATTTTAAAAGATATGGGACTAGACGTGTTCTCAGGTGTCCGGGTGCCCTCAGCCATGTTATTTGCTATGAAAAACTGCAGTCACTCTTTACTGCTGCACTGCAAGTTGTAGATATATCACTCCCTTCCTTTCCCCCTCAGCAGTGGGACAAGGGGAAGGTAACAAGATAACAGCTTCCCGACACCTGCATTGCTAATAGGGTTGCCACCTGGCCGATATTTTACCGGCCTGGCTGGAAAAAATGATGGTTGATCCCAATGTTATTAATAGGGAAAAAATATAAATATATAGGAAGGCCCGTATTTTTTCCCCGAAAAGGTGGCAACCCTAATTGCTAAAAATGTTCCCATGCCCCACCTACTAGCAGATATGGAAACAGCACTCAATAGTTAAAGGATCAGTAACCAAAAAATTAAAGTGTTTAAAATGAATGGTAATATAATAATACCATAAAGTACTGTTGTGCAGCTCTGGTAAAACGGTTGTGCTTGCTTCAGAAACTCTACGATAGTCTGCTGTGTAGCCATGGGGACAGCCATTCAAGTACAGGATACAAAGGAGATAACATAAATTCTGAAGAATCCCATTGTATACTAAAGTGATCTGTTATCTGTTGTGTATCCTGTGCCTCTTCTACTTTTTCTGCTTTAAATAGCTGCCCCCATGGCTACACAGCAGCTTGTTTATATAAACTATTGTGGTGTTTCTGAAGCAAACACACCTGTTTTATCAGTGCAGGGCAACAGTACCTTATATTGTCATTCTTTTAAAACTTTTTAATTTTGTGGTGTTACTGTTCCTTTAAACACCCAAGCCCAGCCATGAATCCATTAGTTTCACTAAGCAAGAGAAACAATAGCTTTTTATCTTAAAGTAGTTCCATTGTGAAGTGCTAGCTGTTTCGGAAAGAATAGGATCAGGCACAGGACCCTGAGATGGCTACCTACACATCAATATTACAACAAAAATATACACATATTGGTTTAATAATAACATTTTAAATGGTAGCATGAATTACTTGCAATGTACACAGTATATATTATTCATTTTTTAACCTTTTCCCTGCCAGCCGTTTTGTTCTCAATGCGAACATCTACTGCCAAGCAGTTTTTAGACATTTTGTACTTTTTCACTTTAAGGGCCTTTCCTGGGGGGTCTTTTAGTTTACCCAGGAAAACAATATATTTTTTTTTCAGTACAACCTGAGCTTTTCAAAATATGTAAGATTTTGGTGTAATTCTACTTCTGGAAAAAAATATAGGCTTCTAAGTGTCTAATAAAATGAAAAAAAATATGTTTCACAAAAGAACAATCACATATATTAGAAACATCATTTATTTTATGTACAGGAACACAGCCGATTTGGAAAGGTCTATGTCTCCTGAACACGGCAATAACAAATATATATAGTTTTATGGAGGTTTCTCACTTGTATAGATCATAATCTACAAGCAGTACACTACCAAATTTCCAAAGCACCGCTCCACAAAATGGCATACTTCTCATTTCAAGGCCAAACATTCCACTAACAGTAGGTTTACCCTAAAAAACTACCCATTATTAGAAAGAACTGATTCTGGAGAATCATAAATGGGTAAATATATCTATGTACTCCAAACTACTAAGTTGCAATTGTTTCCTAAAGTTATAATGTTTTATAGAAATTGGTGATTTTTTTGAAAAATGGCCTCAAAGCTTCCAAACTATGGCATCATGCCATCTCCCACACATCATTAGGTACCAGTGTAAAACACCCTAAATATGATTGCCAGGAGTCAACTGAATAGTTTGATGCCCAATATGTATAGGTTTACCTAAGCACATGGCTAATAGGGGCCCCAAAACGAAGAACCCTAATATGGTGTGTCATTTCAGGTACTGCAAAATCAACAAATTTCCATAGTTTTGGGGGGGAGTAAAGGTAGAAAAAAGTACGTTCACCCCAGAAAACCATATATTTACAGAAAGTACACATTTCCCCAATCCAAATTGGGTATGCATGTCTTTCTACTCCAAAGCACCAAGCTGCAAAACCTTCCTAAATTTGGTGATTTTGGTGACATTTTCAAAAATCACCTCAAAATTTCAAACCTGAAGTATCGTATTTCCCACATACTTTTAGGTATCAAGACAAATCACCACAAATATGAAAGCCTGGGGTCCTCTGAACAGTTTTAAGCCTAATATGTATAGGTTTACCTAAGCACGTGGCATATAGGGGCCCCAAATTAAGACCCTCCCCCTATGGTCTGTTATTTCAGGTACTACAAAATCAACACATTTACATAGTTTAAATATGGTAGAAAAAAGTAAGTTCACCCCAAAAAAACCATATATTTTCAGAAAGAACACATTTCCCCGAATCCAAATTGGATATACATGTCTTTCTACTTTGCACCAAGCCGCAAACATTTCCTAAATTTGGGAATAAAGGCATCAGTTTTTACATTTCTGAAAATCGCCTAAAAATATTGCAATTGGCCACATTTATCTTATATAAATTTCTTTCCAATTTCTTACATAAAATTGGAAAACACCCTAAATATTGATGCCAAGGGTCTAATGAACAGTTTGATGCCCAATATGCATAGATATACCAAAGCAGCTGACATGTGTGAACCCCTAATGAAAATAGTGCATATTAATTTTCTCTGCAGCCGATTCGCTTTCTGTGAACAAAGGCTCCTGGCAGTTTATTATGTGCCACAAGACCACCTAACAGAACAAAGACCCCCCAAAACCATATATATTTGTAAAATACACACGTGACGAATCAAAAATGGGTAATTAGGTCTTTCTACTCCAAACTACCATACTGCAAAGCTACGCTAAAGGCAGCGGTTTTTATGACATTTCTGAAAATCGCCTAAAAATATTGCACACATTTATTGCACACAAATATTAGCCACATTTATCTCACCTAAATTACATACAACTGGAAAACACCCTAAATATTGATGCCAAGGGTCTACTGAACAGTTTGATAACCCAATATGCATAGCTATACCCATAGGCAGCAGAAGATGGTTCTGGCAGGGGGCGGAGGCGAAGAAAAACAACATCGACCACGCCCCTTTTGGCTACTCCCTTTGGACTCCACCCACTTTCCCATGTGCTTTCACTGAATTTTTAGGAAAATCAAACCATAGCATTGGGGGCAAAATTTGCTTAATGTTTTGCACTGCAGGAAGGGGGTATTAATTCCACATGTACAATTTTAACTGAGAGCTGTGAATGCTGCACTACAAGCACGTTATGGGGAAAAAGATTCTAGCACCTAAAGTACATTACATGCAGAGACTGTGAGGTACTCAAAAGACATAAAAGGAGCAGTAGGTACTGATCTCCCAAGAACATAATATAGAGAAGGCACCACAAGCACTACAAAGAACATTATATAGTAAGATGCAGAGGGCACTGGCACACCAAATACATACATAGAGAGAAATGGACAATGGCACCACAAGCAGTAAGATATAGAGAATACTGGCAGGCCAAGCACAATATACAATAAAACAAAGTGGGTATAAGTACAAGAATGCATTATATAGTAAGAATCAGTGAGCACAGGCACTCCAAGCCTATAAATTCTAGCACCTCTTGATGTACTGCCTCACTCTATTGCTCTGCGAAAATTCAAGGTATGAGGCGCTGCATTAGTAATGTGAAAAATATCTCTCACTACATGGATCCCTTTTATGCTAGTTAGACAGCAATGTTATATTATAATGGGACAGTTGTACAAATGCTCCAATCCCACTGCATCAGCATAATAATTATATATAAACATAGTAATTTAGTTTGAAAAAAAAAACGTCTAGCCTTTTGGCCTAAGTAAATCCTGTCAGCTGATACAAAGGAAGGAGAACAGCCTCTTCTAAAGCTTCTCCAATTTGCTTCAAAAAATTTCTTCCTGGCTCCAAGATGCAATTGGACCATTTTCAGGATTAATTTCGTACTAAGATCTTTAACCCTGTATTTTCTGCATACCCCACCCAGAAAGCAGGATGGCAAAGTAGAATTCCATGTATAAAATACCCCTAAGAATCATATCGGAATGGCAACTTCATTTATAAATACCCCGAGAATTCATAGCAGAATGACAATTCCAATTATAGATAGTCCCAGAATTTATATCAAGATGGCACAGTGGCAATTCCATGTATAAATACCCCTAGAACTCATGGCAGGATGGCACCACATGTATAAAAGCCCCAGAATTCATAGTAGGATGGCACAGGCGCAATTCCATGTATAAATACCCCCAGAATTCATAGTATGATGGCAAAGTGGCAATTCCATGTATACATACTCCCAGAATTAAATCAAGATGGCACAGTGGCAATTCCATGTATAAATATACCCCTAGAATTCATGGCAGGGTGGCAACACATGTATAAACCCCCCGGAATTCATAGTAGGATGGCACAGGCACAATTCCATGTATAAATGTCCCCAGAATTCATGGCAGGATGGTAGAGGCGCAATTCCATGTATAAATACCCCCAGAATTCATGGCAGGATGGCAGAGGCGCAATTCCATGTATAAATACCCCCAGAATTCATATTAGGATTGTACAGTGCAATTCAATGTATACATAACCCCCATAACCTATAGCAGGATGGCATAGGGGATATTCCATGTATAAATCCCCCCAGAATTGATAGTAGGGTGGCACAGTGCAATTCCAAGTATACATACCCCCCAGAACCCATAGCATTATGAATTATGTTTTTTTTTTATTAGGCAAACATTTATTTGGGTGTTTTAAAGGAAAACTGTACCCCCAAAATGAACACTTAAGCAACAGATAGTTTACATCATATTAAATGGCATATTAAAGAATCTTACCAAACTGGTCTATGTATTTAAGTAAATCTTGCCCTTTTACATCTCTTGACTTGAGCCACCATTTCGTGATAGTCTGTGTGCTGCCTCAGAGATAACCTGACCAGCAATACTACAAGTCTAACTGTAACAGGAAGAAGTGTTGAAGCAAAAGACAGAACTATGTCTGTTAATTGGCTCAGTATGGTTTGTTGGTATGTTTGTGTGCACAGTGAATCGTACGATCCCAGGGGGTGACCCCTATTTTTTTAAAATGCCAATGTTCTATTTAGGATTACCCAATGCAATTGTTTAAATGCAATATCTTTTTATAGAGACCTACATTGTTTGGGGGGGTATAGTTTTCCTTTAAGAGAAGCAGACTGGGGATGGTAAGGCATTCGGTACACTTGATTAGTACAGAAATACTATGGTAATAACTCTATGGAAACTATAGAGAAAAGAAGGAAGTTCTGACTGGCTGTGGTATAAAGATAGTTCATGATGTCACGTTCGGCACCCTATATCCAGAACCCAAGCTAAGCTCCTTGGTCTTAGCCAGTGATCCCCAACCAGTAGCTCGCGAGCAACATGTTGCTCACCAACCCCTTGGATGTTGCTCCCAGTGGCATCAAAGCAGGTGTTTATTTTTGAATTCCAGGCTTGGAGGAAAGTTTTGGTTGTATAAAAACCAGATGTACAGCCAAACAGAGCCTACTGTAGGCTGCCAGTTCATATAGGGGCTACCAAACAGCCAATCACAGCCCTTATTTGACACCCCCATGGACTTTTTCATGCTTGTGTTGCTCTCCAACTCTTTTTTACATTTAAATGTGGCTCACAATGTAAAAAAGGTTGGGGACCCCTGGTCTTAGCTCTCACTTCTGCCTATAACCGCCGCCTTTCACCTCAGGAGGAGCCCTTGGCTAATTGGATGCCGCCAGGTCTTATTTGAGAGAGGAGCAAAGCTAACGGTTCTGGACGAGCAAAGGGGCACAATCGTCTCACCAGGATACTGGAAGGAAGAACACCAGCAGGAACAGGCAGGCCAGGCTAGTACAAGCAGATTAGAATAGACATACAGGCTGGTATCAGGATTAGAGAGCGTAGAATAGTAAGTGGACAGGCAAATGGTCAGGATTGGAGAGTTCGGAGTTAACAGGCAGGCAAGGATCAGGAATGGAGAAATCAGAGAAGTCACAGGCTGGCAAGAGTCAATACACAGTAGATCAATCAGGATCCAAATAATAAAGCACCCAGGAACAAGGCAAATTGAACCTAACAACGGGCAATCATTTTCACACTGAAATCCCCTTTTATACTTTTTGAATTTCGCGCCAGAGCGTGTGACATCATCATGCCGGCGCATAAACCTGGAAGCGTCGAAGGAAGAAGCGGCGGTGGACCCCCATGCCCACTAGACCACCAGGGTAAGTCCTGACACATAGTGATAGTGTGCAGGGTAATGTATATTAAATGTTATAGATAGACCGCTGCCCAACTTTGCATTGCACAAACCAATTACTTAACCACCGTCTGGCAAAGGATTTGTTTTGTTAATACACTTGTACTATACACTATAAATACTGACTGCCATTGGTAAAGGATCAGTTCTTCAAGCTATAAATGGAGCATGTATTCAGCTAGATACAGCGTGCTTGGCTATGGATTCACCAAATACCTGATTTTCATCTGTTCCTTTTAATGTCAGACCTATCATTTAAAAGTAACCTGCTCTGATGAACATAATCCAGCTTTCTTTTCAGACAGATTGGTGTTTCTCACTGAAGACAAGATCCTGTATTCTCTTTTTTATTCAGCGCATGCAAAACACTGAGGCATTGAAGTTTAAAAAAAAAAAGGACTTTTTGCATAATGGCTTATTTACTGTAATCATTTATTTTGGGCTTCATCTGTCATATTTCTGATTCCAGAACAGACGAGCCTGTGAAGCGGCTCCTGGGATTTTGGGTGCGCTATTGAACTTTTCGGCTGGGTGCGCGCACTCATGCGAATACATGTAGCGTACGTGACGCACATAATAAAACGGCAAAAAAAAATTCAAATTGTGTAAATTAGTGTTGCCCAACCAGTAGCTTGCGAGCAACATGTTGCTTACCAATCCCTTGGATGTTGCTTCCAGTGGTCTCAAAGCAGGTGCTTATTTTTGAATCCCAGGCTTAGAGGCAAGTTTTAATTGCATAAAAACCAGATGTACTGCCAAACAGAGACTCCTGTATGCTGCCAGTCCATATAGGGACTACCAAACAGTCAATCACAGCTCTTATTTGACATCCCCATTGGATTTTTCATATTTGTGTTGCTCTCCAACTCTTTATTACATTTAAATGTTGCTCACGAGTAAAAAAGGTTGGAAACCACTGGTGTAAATCAATGAAATAACAAAATAACTGAGCCAATACTGAGCCCCCAGGGCTCAGTATTGGGTCCACTTTTATTTAACTTGTTCATTAATGACTTAGGGGAGGGTGTTGTAAGTAATGTATCAGTGTTTGCAGATGACACAAAATTATCCAGCCCAATTAATTAATTCCATCCAGGATGTGGCATCCTTGCAACATGATCTTGACAAACTGGCAATCTGGGCAGCTAAGTGGCAAATGAGATTCAATGTTGATAAATGTAAAGTCATGCACCTGGGATGTAAAAATATCCAAGCCACTTATACCCTTAATGGGACTGCACTAGGCAAATCCATTATGGAAAAGGACCTTGGAGTCCTTGTAGATGATAAACTTGGCTGTAGCAAGCAATGCCAGTCGGCAGCATCAAGGGCAAATAAGATCTTGAGCTGTATTAAAAGGGGCATAGAGTCAAGGGAGGAGGGGGTCATTCTTCCACTGTATAGAGCACTTGTAAGGCCCCATCTAGAATATGCCGTACAGTTTTGGTCTCCATCACTCAAACAGGACATTATTGTATTAGAGAGGGTACAGAGAAGGGCAACTAAGCTGATAAAAGGTATTGAAAATCTTAGCTATGAGGAAAGACTGGCCAAATTGGAGATGTTCACGCTGGAGAAGAGGCGCTTAAGGGGTGATATGATGACTATGTATAAATATATAAGGGGATCATATAATAATCTCTCTAATGCTTTATTTACCAGTAGGTCTTTCCAGCTGACACGAGGTCACCCATTCCGATTAGAAGAAAAGAGGTTCCGCCTAAATATTCGGAAGGGGTTTTTTACAGTGAGAGCTGTGAAGATGTGGAATTCTCTCCCTGAATCAGTTGTACAGGCTGATACATTAGATAGCTTTAAGAAGGGGTTGGATGGCTTTTTAGCAAGTAAGGGAATACAGGGTTATGGGAAATAGCTCATAGTACAAGTTGATCCAGGGACTAGTCCGATTGCCATTTTGGAGTCAGGAAGGAATTTTTCCCCCTCTAAGGCATATTGGAGAGGCTTCAGATGGTTTTTTTTGCCTTCCTCTGGATCAACTGGCAGATAGGTAGTTAATAATAAAAAAAAAATAAAAAACTTAAAAGTCATTGCCCTTAAAAGTGAATCTGCCATTACAACATCACCTGGAAGAGAATTCAACAGCCTCACCACCCTCTTTTCCCTTCTATGTGAAAAAAAGATCCCCATCCCAGGGGGCAGCAGCACTCAGGCGGCGGAGGGGCCAGGATCGCCCCTACCAGGGGTGCGATCACACCTGGGCCCGCTGAAGCCAAAATAAGATATGAATAAGATATGAATATTATCAGAGGCAGCGGGGGGGGGATGTTTGGGGTACACACTGGGGGCACAGTGGAGCCTGTTGCTTGTTTTGCCGCTGGGTTAGGTGTGAATACTTTTTAAAATACATATATTTTTTTCCTTTATAGAATGGCACCAACTTGCAATCTGTTTTGTAGATTTACATAAGAAAAAAGTTACTGAAATTTTATGTTGTCACATTTTTTGTGGAGAATTCAGCAGGCAGTAAATAAAAAAATGCCTTCCTATTAAGTATACCCAAAAAAAGTGCACCAACACTGAGGGGCCGATTTATTATGTGGTGTTAAAAACTGTGGAATAATTTGCCACACATCGCAGCGTAAAAAAATGTGTTATTTTTGGCTCTTTTTCTGTGATCAACTTCCACTGGAACCCAGGGCCACCATCAGGGGGGGACAGAGGGTACGAGTGTCCCAGGTCCGGGCCTGAAAGGGGGCCCGGCAGTGCTGCACTTTCAAAAGAGCCGGGCCCCTTGATAGCGCCAAAGCCTGCGGCCATTTTCGAAGTCCCGAACAGCCGAAATAGGGAAGTGCCAAAAGCCAATGTCCCAAAGCGTAGAAAAAGACCCAAAGCCACAAAAGCAGCGGAAGCCGAACTCCCGGAGTCAAGAAAACAGCCGAAATTGAAGTCCTGAAGCAGCGAAAAGACTGAAGTCACAAAAACAGTCGAAATTGAAGTCCTGAAGCGGCGAAAAGACCCAAAGTCATGAAAGTAGGCAAAGTCCTGAAGCCATGAGTTCAATACTACTGAACACCAATTTGTGTTTTTTTATTTTTTTTAATTACCTGGCCACCAATGTATTATTTTATATAAGGCCCCTGCCACCAATGTTTTTTTAAAATATATTCTTTGGGGCCCCAATTTTTTTTTCTTATAAGGTAGACCCTGGCGCCAATGTTTCTTTAAAAAATATTCTTTGGGGCCCCAATTTATTTTTAACTTGTATGGGAGGCCCTGGCGCCAATGTTGTTTTTAAAAAATATTCTTTGGGGCCCCAATTTTTTTTTATCTTGTAAGGGGGGCCCTGGCACCAATGTTTTTTTATTTATTT
The DNA here is from genome assembly GCF_017654675.1 of Xenopus laevis. Lineage (NCBI taxonomy): Eukaryota > Metazoa > Chordata > Amphibia > Anura > Pipidae > Xenopus > Xenopus laevis. Next base: position 64,674,681 of record NC_054374.1, read on the forward strand.
ATATTTTTACTTATAGGGGGGCCCGAGTCACCAATTATTTTTTTTAACTTATAGGGGGCCCTGAGCACCAATTTTATTTTTAAAAAAAAAAAAACTTTTAAGGGGGGCCCTGGCACCACAGTTTTTTTTTAACTTATAAGGGGGCCCTGTTCAATAACTTTTTATAACTTTTTTTACAACAAAATTTTGTTGTACAGGTGTGATTTCTAATGGTGGCCCTGCTGGAACCTACTTATAGCGGTCTAAAGCAGTATAATATAACTGGGCATATTTGGCTTTTCATTTATTTATTTATTTTTGGCAAATTTAGCTTTGCATAGAATAATACAATAAGCCCCTTACTAAAAGTACCAGGGTGTCCATCAGTGTTGCTCCAAAGCAACCATATTTAATTCCCTCTCTCAGGTGCACTTGTAATCGTGACATGTACCTGATAAACTGAGCGGGTGTATTATCTATAGAAAAGAAAAATAAGTCAAAATGCTAACAATGCTCATTGCAAATAAATAGGGATGGACGGCAACGCTAATGTTTTAGCACACAACGTGTCTCATTATTTTCAGCATAGTAAGAGAACCAACAAGAACTCTCCGCCTCTACTTAATATTTATTACTTTCGCCGGCACGTCACACTTACAGCTGACAGAAATCTCGCGATACCGATTCTCACGCAGAAAGTAACTTGTCTGTGCGTAACATGTTGGTGACGTCATAAGTGCGGGCCAGGTAAGGGGCTTTAAACAAAATAGAACCGACGCCGTTTTTAAGACGGGTAGCCAATAGTAATCATTCCAGAGGGTTTTTATTTGCTACAATAACGTCTACGAGTTGCATGGCTGCACGCACACAATTTTGTTTAGTATTTGTATAGACACACAGTATATTATTTAGCTACTGCACTCTGAGTGATTGACTGCCTCCTATTAACCACTGGAGTGGCAGAGAGAAGGTCGATACTACACATCGTTATGTGGGTGCCCTGTCATAAAGCTTAATCACTTACAGTCTCACTAGTATTTCTCTACAAAATGTCAGGTTGTTGGATGTCCTTTTGGACTTTCCCACCATCCACATAGAAATATATATAGAAATTCTAGTTTGCCAGCTAGAGGTAGATTGTCTTCTCGTTTAAATCTAACAATAATGGTTTTTGACTACAAATGACAATTTATAGAATCAAGTGTGACGAAATATTTTAGTTTCTCAGTGTAATGCTATTAAAGATCAGTAAGGTTGAAATACCTGGTATTAAATTTGATTTATAGCGGTCCGTAACAAAAGCAAAAGTGAATCCTAAAATCATTCAGCAACTATTCCAGAAAGTGTTACTCTTTTACTTAAAAATAATTGTTGTTGACATCGTAGGGTACATAATTATGTCGTATTTGAGACTCCAGTGAACACAATAGAGGTTTTCTTACTTTGTGGTCGGCAGAATTTTAGGGGGGCAGCATGCTGCCCAACCACACCCACATTGATTCAAAAACACTGGGGATGCACTGGAGATGCAATCATTTTTTAAATTTCCCGTGCACCAATCCCCATTGCTCCTGTCCAGATGATGAAAATTTGCACGAATAAAGGGGAGGGGACAGGGGCGACGAACGGCAGTGGGCCTAGGGGCGCCCACTACGTAAATCCGGCCCTGTTTGGGGTTCTTTCCTTTTTTTGATGCCCCACATTTTTTCAGGACTCATAACAATGCTATGGACATATGAAAACACTGTTTTAGCCAGTCACCCATTAGCAATATATTGGACACCAAATATGTTATACACCCCAAAGCTCACTTTAATTGCTCTTCAACCTGTATTTTCAGGAGTATCTTTTTAGAGGAACATTTATGTTATAAATTATAAATAAAAATCAGACCACAAGCCTTGGAACACAGCCCAGTCCAGTCTTTAGCTGAAGGATCCGCAAGCATACTGATTGGGGTGGTACTAATTTCAGGCATACACAATTTAGTCAAGCTATGCCAAGTTTACAGCCATAATCTTCACTTTAGCTGAAAGTACACAAAAAAATGTGCTTGGAGATTTATTGAATTGCAAATGTGGTGTTATGGAATATTAGACATTTTGGCCTGCAGCTAGGCAGGCATGGGCCTGGCTATCTGTGGGTTCTACAATAAGCAAAAGATACAAAAAATATAGGAGAAAAATCAGTCTTTTAGATTAACTTTCCCTTGTCGATCCTCGCACAGTCTCTCAGCTTCAGTCAAAATCTCCAAAAATTATATATGGATTAGCGTCTATTTTGCCATAGGCGCTGATCCATATATCATTTTTGGAGTATCTGTGGGTTCTGCTGTAAGTTTCCATAAACAGTCGCTATTTATTGGGCTGGTGGGAGGCTGTTTGAGCCTCAAAATGGGCTGTTTGGGCTTGTGTACCTGAAATGCCAGGGCCTTTTTTGATTATCAGTCCAGACCCGCATTTAGGGTATGGTGAACAGTCACCTTCAAGACCATTGATAAATGCACTTAGCAGAGCCGGGCCAGGCCAGCCAGGCGCCCTAGGCAGCCTGTCTGTCCCCGGCGCCGGCTGAGGCGAATTGACCCTCACGCGCACACAATTCCCTATTGGCCCTCGTGCGCGCATTTTCACAAAGGAGCACTCTCGTGCGCGCATGCTCACAATGGAGCACTCTCGTGCACGCAAACGGAACAAGCTCCTATGCGCATGCACAAAAATGGACCGTGCACATGCGCAGGAGCGCAATAGGTGAAAAAATGCCAGTGGCAGTTGGGGAGAGAGGGGACCGGACATGGGGTAGGCGACAGAGAGGTACGTGCCTGGCGTCCCCCCAGCTTTGGGCCCTAGGCACGTGCTTACTCTGCCTACCCCTATTTCTGGCCCTGGCACTTATAATAGTTTAAAGAATAAATTATATATCAGGGGCCTATATAAACAGTTTGAAAAAACCCTCAATAGAGGTTAAGATTTCAATGTTGTGTTAATGAGTGGCCTTCTGTCTCTGCAGTGCTCACTGATATAATGGCCCCTAAAGACATCATGACAAACTCCCATGCCAAGTCAATACTAAACACCATGAATTCTCTACGGAAAAGCCAGACATTATGTGATGTGACATTGCGTGTTAATCTAAAGGACTTCCCTGCTCACCGCATTGTGTTAGCTGCTTGTAGTGATTATTTTTGTGCCATGTTCACCAATGAGGTAAGTAGCAGATAAAGACTTTCATCTTAAATAAAGAAATGTTTCATAGTTTTGAGAAATGCCTTGTTGAATTAATAGCTCTTGTTATTTATTTACCAGAAGATATACAACTGATTCATTAGATGATTGTTAGCAGCAGTAGAAACCCTGCTATTAGTTACTGGTTTACACAAGCTAGAAGTCACATTATGATAGTTATAGTTAAAGGGAGTATTTTTTTTGCAGTAATACAATATCATAGAAAATAATGTCACCTTAGTTGAGCTATGAACTGCTAGGGAAATGTAGTCTACATCTTAGAAGCATGTGGTGTTTATTTTGTGTAATCAGGCCAAGCTTTTCCTTTATACATTTATATCCACAGCTCTCTGAGAAGGGCAAGCCATATGTGGATATACAGGGACTAACATCATCCACCATGGAGATCCTTCTTGACTTTGTATACACTGAGACTGTTCATGTAACTGTGGAAAATGTGCAGGAACTACTGCCTGCTGCCTGCTTGCTGCAGCTGAAAGGTACGGTAGGCAAAGCCATACTAAAATGTATGCTTTTTCCTTGGCAATCTGTACAATTTACTCTGACAAGGTTTGCTTGGTGTGTGCCATTCAGGTGTCAAGCAGGCATGCTGTGACTTTCTGGAATCTCAGCTTGATCCGTCTAACTGTTTGGGTATACGGGACTTTGCAGAGACTCATAATTGTCTGGATCTAATGCAGGCTGCTGAGGTTTATAGCCAGAAGCACTTTCCAGAGGTTGTACAACATGAAGAGTTTATGCTTTTGCATCAGGAAGAGGTGGAGAAACTTATTCACTGTGATGAGATACAGGTACAGTATTGATAATGCTTTGTTTACCATGTACCTTTCTTAGGTTGAAAAATATAGTTTAGAAGAGTTGCTTCAGCTAATCTATACAAGTTATAACTAATATGATGCTTAAAAGTTTAGATGGTTGTAGGTGATTTTCACGAAAATACACTGGTAATATACGATTCAAACTTTGCTACAGTTAGTATTTCCTTTAGTAACCAATAAGTAGATCACATTTTCTGTTCACCTGTTTAATAGCAAACATCTTACTGGTTGGTATGGGTTACTGCACCTGGGCAAACTTTGTGCCTTTTATTTTTTGTGGGGGGTTAATATATAGTGATTTGAGCTAAACCTCTTTGTGTACAGCACACAGCTGGGATTATCTGTGTTGAGAGACAGGGACATACAGTACTATAAAATAAAGTTCAAACATTCAATTAGTTATATCATCCTTCCTATCTCTGCTGTTATTGCAGATCAACTCAGAGGAACCTGTATTTGAAGCGGTTATAAACTGGGTAAAACACAACAAACTTGAGCGAGAAAAATCTCTTCCTCAGCTTCTTCAGTATGTTCGCATGCCCCTTCTAACCCCACAATACATTACAGATGTGATTGATGCAGAGGTATGTGTGAAAGTTGTGGGTCATTATGCACAGAGATGATGTTTTGCTGTATGAATTTATGTCCAAGTTTTTTTTTTCATTATTTAACTTGAAAAATAGCATTTTTCATATCTGGTTTTATTTAGACCCTGGTCCGATGCAGTTTACCATGCAGAGACTTAGTGGATGAAGCAAAAAAATTTCACCTACGTCCTGAGTTAAGAAGTCAGATGCAAGGACCCAGAACCCGGGTGCGTCTAGGTAAGTGGCACATTCTGCAACAGTTTCTATTTTTTAGTGTTGTGGATTTTGTCTTAATTGTTTTATTGTTTTTTTTTATCTAAAGGTGCCAATGAAGTACTTCTTGTTATTGGGGGGTTTGGCAGTCAACAGTCTCCTATAGATATAGTGGAAAAGTATGACCCAAAGACCCAGGAGTGGACTTTTCTTCCTGTGAGTGTGATAGTGGCCTTTGCTGTGAAATTATGACCATAAAGAACCTCACCTTTACTTTTTTTTTGAGTATGATAAAGATCATTGATTTTCAGAGTTAGGTTCACTTGCATTTTTGGTGTGGGGATTCCTGGCTATATGTACAGCCTAATTCAAGATTGTATATTAAAGTTATTGGTAAAACAAATAATTTCCTTAATATTTTATGTGGCATATTTTACTTTTCTTCTTCTGGTTATGGCTGCAATTTAATCATATGTAATAATGGTCATTTTTGCAGACATCTTCCCCTACAATTGCTACTGTGATGGGGATATTTCTGAAAAAGATTAAATACATACATTTGGGTTATTTTTTAAACTATGTACTGTTTTTCTACCACTGAGTGGTAGAAAAAGTAAATAAAGCTCAAAGAAAATATGTAATCTTCTGTGGCAATCGAATATGTTGCCAAGACTCTCTATGGTTGCTCCAGGGAACACAGCAGAGGTTGAGTAGGGGGCTGTAACTTGTGATGTAGTTGCTGGTTGTTACAAGCAACACAGCAGCCATCCTCATACCAGAGGAGGAAGCAGATTTTGTGGTTTGATGTCTTATTTGACCTTTACATTGCTATCTGTTGGCTACAGTGTAATATAATGTAATATTACCATGATGAATAGAAGATATAGATAGCAAAACGAAAGAAACCTGTATGTTGCACTACAAAGATTGTAATTGTTTTCACTTTTATGACTGTAGAGCATAACACGCAAACGTCGTTACGTGGCTAATGTGTCCCTTGGAGATCGTGTATATGTCATTGGAGGATATGATGGACGATCCAGGCTAAGTTCTGTGGAGTGTTTGGATTACACCTCAGAAGAGGATGGTGTTTGGTATTCTGTGGCACCTATGAATGTCAGACGTGGATTAGCAGGTGCCACCACTCTTGGAGGTTAGTGCCTATACATTGATCAGTCAAGCTGATATTTATTTTCCTGTTGCATTCAATAGCATTTCCAAACCATGTTATGTTGCTAGAGTTAATATCTTGTAAAATGTACATTGAATGTGCTTCTAATCCCAGTTAAAATCTGTCTGTTCCTCTAGACATGATTTATGTCTCTGGTGGTTTTGATGGAAGTCGACGTCACACAAGCATGGAGCGTTACGATCCCAATATTGATCAGTGGAGCATGCTTGGTGATATGCAGACAGCACGTGAAGGGGCGGGACTTGTTGTTGCCAATGGTGTGATATATTGCTTAGGTGAGACATGGCACGTTAGCAGTGGCAATGAGGACTGGAAAATAAACATTTCAGGCAATAAAATATGCTAGATGACCTAGGCAGTTTAAACAAGACATTTGGTATGTGTTATAGGGCTAAAGAAAAATTTGTGAATTTCAGGTGGTTACGATGGGTTGAACATTCTAAGCTCTGTGGAAAGATATGACCCTCACACTGGCCACTGGAGCCATGTTACACCTATGGCAACAAAAAGATCAGGTAATCTGGAATTGTTCTCCATTGCAATTCAGTTAAAGGTATACTGACGTCACACAAGTTTCCATTGTAAAAAAAATGTTTTTCTTATCCAAACTTTATTTTTATATTGGTACACAATAACCAATGTGCCACCTGTCATTAGCTTTCACCTCTAAGGCAGTTTTTGGCATTGGCAGGTTTAAGCCATTTCTGTATTGGATAAAGCACTTAGTATGCTGTTAGTCTTAGGTGATTCTTACAATACTGCCTCCACCTGTTGCTTCACATATAGGGAGGATTTTGTATAAAAACACGTTGTTGCTTTTGTTCTTCGTATAGGATGTGTGGCAAAAATCACCCTGTGTGTACAATGACAAGAGGGAACACTACTGATGTAACTGCTAATAGCCAGGTCGTGGCATTGATGTTTTGTCTACTGCCACATGACATTGGCCTTAAATATTCCTATTTCATATGTTTATAAAGTACAGTCATGTATTTACAGTTGCTTAGTTTACATAAACATTAAACTAGCTACAAGCATTCCAAGCAGCAGGAAACAGATTCCCCCATGCAAGATCAAAAACTGCCAATTACTGTTTTTCAGCTGAAACATAATCTACAGCTACAACAGGATGGGGCTTTCTTTGTGGTCCAATGTTAGTTATTCATCGGTTTCACTTACTTGTTTTCATATGGTGTCATATCCCAGGCCACTTCCAGGCCAAAGCATTCAGCTACACCTTGTATAGGAAAGAAGCACACCAACGCATCTCGACTGTTGCTTTTAAATCTTTTATTGCAAAAGAAACATGGCACAATCTTTTGAGGGACACCCTCCTTCTTCAGGTGAAATGACCTGAGGAAGAGGGTGTTCTGCGAATTCATGTGCCAATTTTCTGCTGCAATAAATGATTTAAAGCAACTGCTTCTGATCTGGTGTGCTTCTTCCCTATAAAATGTGTAGCTTTATATTCAGATGACAGCTTCTATTGAGGGATTAAAGCTTTAAAGTAAAAATATACACAAAATGTCATTGTTTTCAGGTAAAAAAAAATTTAAAATGTGTATTTTACTAAATAATTTCTTAAAGGGCCACTATAGCCTCATATTTTTCAAAAGAAGTGTGCTTAGTAGTGTGGGATATCTGTGGTGAGACATATGATATCATTCTGTATATCTCATGAAAATGATTAGGACATTACCCCTGCTATGTAGGGGACTATGTACAGCTCTATTCAGTGGCTGTTGCCCAATGATATTGTGCCACACCCGTTTATGGTTTCTTGTAATGTAACTATAAACTTATTGTGGCTAGCCTGACAGCGAGACAATGATCGCAGAGGTGAAGGTAGGTGAAGTGAAAAAGAACTATGCTTTCAGCTGTTCATATTTCCATAAAGCACATCCATAGAAAACAACAAAGCTATTTTTGTCATTTAATGATATTTATTTTATTTGTTTTCTGTTAACCCATCTGCATCATACAACAGGTGCTGGCGTGTCACTTTTGAATGATCACATTTATGTAGTGGGGGGCTTTGATGGCACGGCACACCTTGCTTCTGTTGAAGCCTACAACATTCGGACAGATTCCTGGACCACAATGACCAGCATGACCACACCCCGCTGCTATGTGGGAGCCACTGTTCTAAGAGGCAGGCTGTATGCTATAGCTGGGTATGTATAACAAGTATTTATAATCCTCCTCAATAGCAAATCTTAAGAGACTTTCAATGCCAATTTAACCTTGAAGGCAGTAGCTCCTTCTGTAACCCTCTTTTTGACAGTATCAAAAGAAAATTATATATATAGAGAGAGAGAGTCTGTACTAACATTAAATATGCATTCACATTAAAGGACATATGAAGCCTACATTTTCCTACCATGTATACAATGTACTGCATATGCCTCCTCAATTTTGCCAGCACCATCACATTATCCTAAAACAAATAGCAGCTTTAAGCCGGCGGCTATTTTCCCTTGACACATCAGTAACATTGACATGTTTGCTGTAAAGTTCATGCAATGCAGAATGCATGTTTACACAGGCACAACATACTTTGAGTGCTGGGGTTGAGCACTGTAATGGTTAAGCTGGACTCAGGAGAGGTGTTTAGGAGAATAAAATAGGGCTAGAGAAGAGTTTCTCTGGGAACCAGTAATGCTATCTCTTCATTGGCTGATAGACTGGAGGGTGTGTTTAGTAATCTGAGCTGAGAAAAACTGCAGCCAAACAGTCAAAGCCAAAGTAAATTTCTGAGGGAGGGGGCAGAGTGGGTTAGAGGAGGAGAATGAATTCTAAGTGATTAAGGGAATGCTGCAGCCTTACTGTTAACCTTTTAAAAACCAGAGTGGCAGTTATCTAAAGATTTTAAAGATGATGTTGCCTGATTACATTTTAGTGGGGGGGGGAGGTATACATGTCCTTTAAAGTTCTCTGCCAAGGTGCTGAAAGAGTTCAGATAAACACCATTGCACAATGAGTTCAATTATGTGTACAATGTTATTTATCCAAACAAGACTTGCAGGTCTTATGAAACAAAAATATTATTTAATTGTTGGTGACTAACAAAGACAATGCTAATAATTCAATTCTGGCACCGCACTTCCAATATTTAACTTGTTATAAGGTACTTCCCTCAGGTCCTGATAAGAAAAACACTGCTTCATGTTGTGTTTGTAAATGTGTTAATATGCAATTCTGCTGTGGTTAAAATGCACAAATAAATGTTTTAAGTGAGAAGCTGTACATGTCTTTAATTTATGTATTACAATTGAAGTGGACCTGTGCACAGCTCTTACTATATAGATAGCATCTACCCCAAAATCCTTAACTTAAAGAATACTAATTAATAATACTTTTTATTGTTTTTCAGTTATGATGGGAACTCTCTTCTGAATAGTGTTGAATGTTACGATCCTCTGATTGACAGCTGGGCTGTAGTAACATCTATGGCTACTCAAAGATGTGATGCTGGTGTTTGTGTTCTCCGGGAGAAGTAATCACAGGTGTTTATTTCAGACATAAGCTGCTTGTTTTTGCATGTCACACAGGATGTAAAAGAAGAATAGTCCAAAAATTAACTGAATATCATCCATCTTTATGGTTTGCAGAAGTGGGTAGAATAAGTACAAAATTAATGCCATAATAGGGAAGGTTTCCTAAATCTGTGAAAGACATCTGTCACCAGCAATACTGTGAAACCATTAAGTTTTGAGTTTTGAATTGAAAATCCTCTCTGAGTTACTTATGAGTATCAGTTTTTTTGTTTTTATGTAAATATCTGTGGTTTTGTGGTACAAATAATTTCTTCACCAACAACATTCAGGTAAATTATTAGTGTTAGATTAGAGTGCCAAATTAGAAGACAATGCCACTAACCTTATTGAGCCATATTGCTAATTTCTATTGCAATTATTTCATCTGTGCCTTAAATTTGACAGCACATTTTCTTGTATTATTTGTATATTATTTCTCTGTCCAAAAATACATTCCAAAAAATAACTGATTGAATTATGAGACATTGTCCACAATCTTAAATGCCTATATTAATTATAGATCACATATGACTGTATCCTGCTTTGAAACCTGTGGTTGATTTGTCTTTCTCAATACAGGATTTACAATAGATGCACATATCTGTAGCCCTAGTGTTTTTAACTTTTTTATTTATTTATTTTTTCTCTCCACTATAGTCATGAAAAGACACACTCACTCAGTCAGTCAGTCAGTCAGTCAGTCAGTCAGTCAGTGTATGGTTAAAATGTTTTAATTGTGCAAACACCATATCATCACCTATATGCATTTGATACCATCTAAGTCTGAAAAGCTTGACATGTTATTTAAAAAATACCTATACTTTCTATTAATAGAAGTTTCTGAACTAGGTCACAAAAGTGCATAAAGTTTTAGGGCTAGTCCACACGGGGAGATAGCGACGCGTTTGCGGTCGCGGCGACAAAGCGCCGCGACAGTCGCCGCGACCGGCGCAGGCGACAGTTTTGTATGGGCGCCTATGTAAAAACGCCTGTGCTAACCACACGAGGCGATGCGCTTTTCAACAGTCGCCTGAAAAAGCCTGGCGAGGCATTTTCAGGCGACTGTTGAAAAGCGCATCGCCTCGTGTGGTTAGCACAGGCGTTTTTACATAGGCGCCCATACAAAACTGTCGCCTGCGCCGGTCGCGGCGCTTTGTCGCCGCAACCGCAAACGCGTCGCTATCTCCCCGTGTGGAATAGCCCTTACTGTACTTTGATTGGGTGAGAGATAAAAGTATGTTTGAAGACACCAGAGCCGATATACAGAAACAGAACTTCTGCTTCAAGTAAAACAGATGCAATCTTTCAGAAGTCTGATCTTCTGACATCTTTTGTCAGTTTGGGAAAGACTGTGCCAATGTCGAAAAACAATAGCTATAGAATAATGAATGTTTCTTTAATTGAAAGTGCAATCATAATAATTGAGTACATGTTCTGATATATGATTATGCAAGCAAGTTTCCCTGTTTATAACAATGTATAGTACACTATGTTAAGCTTTTAGGGTGTTGGGAACTGTAGATAAACATTTAAAGAGCTGCAGAATGAATATTGTTGTGCTAGGTGAGGTACTGCATGTAAAACAAAGGATGCACAACTTTTCTACTAAATGATAGTATAGATAAGTCTGTTAATTTAACTCTTTAGATGCAACCTGACATAATCTGCAACAGTAACACAGAAGTGCTGGAGCCTTAGGATTCTGCATTTCCTTATATATTCTGCAAAGCATATTTAGTGGTAACATGCGAGCTCAAAAGATCCCATCACTTAAAGGGCAAAAATGCTTTTCTTTTCGCAAGCACTTCACAACACAAAACATCCACTGGTGATTACAGTTGCTCTGTAATGGTTGTTTTATAGACTCGGTCTTGTTAGTCTATACTCATGCTGTACCCTTACTCTCTGAGTATGGCAGTCTGCTGTACTTTGACAAAGTGTTTTACTTACACATACTGTATATATGTAAAACTATATGTGATATATGTATATATGATCGAATTATGTTGTTGATTAAAATATTGTTTTTTAAATGTGATCCAACTGCAGTTACCTTCAATGCTGTGAAGACCATTTATCACTCTGAAAGAGCTTTGAACTTGAGTGAGGAAATTTAATTTAATACAGCCATTAACTATCATATTTTTCTGCCATTATTCTTGATTTGTTTTACCACTGTTCGGTTGGTTTACTGAAATTTAAATAAATGGAATCCACCTAGGCCCTGTTAGTATTTAATTATATGGAGATTTTTTTGGTGGACCCTACGAAAAACATTTATGCGCACCAAGTTATAAGAGCTTTCAGCCCTAAAGGGTTTGGACACTGCCAGTTATCTGTCAGGAAATTCAAGTCCATTGTTACCCCAGAAGTGGTCAGAAAGATCACAACAAGAGCAGGATATGTTATTCTCCGGGAGATAAGAATTAAAGGTCTCTCTTATAATGGTGAATGTCATTGTTCATGAGTCTACACTGAATAACAACGGTGTGTCTACACTGAATAACAATGGTGTGCATGACATTGTTGCAAAGTCACTACTATCCAAAAAGAAAAAACAACTATTGCTGCCCTCTTCCGTTTGCTAAAGACCACAAGGAATGTATTATGGATGAATGAGACCAAACTAGAACTGCATTCCAGACTAAACATCTTATCCTGTATGGGAAACATTGTGGTGGCAATATCACTGTTGCCTCTGCACCAGGATAGCTTGTCATCATTGATATAAATATCTGCAGGAAAATGTCCGGGTAGTGAGTCATGCAGCAAGACTGTAAGCACACACAATGTGTGATATACCAAAGAATGGTTAAAGCAGAAGAAAATGAATGGCTTGAAATGGTCAACTGTGCAGAACCACATACACTTGACAAACTGAGTGTTTACTGCTTTTTTATGCCAAATTTGCAAAAATAATGTTCACTTTCTGAATTTTCAACAGGTGTCATAGATTGTCAATTATACTGAAATCCGTTTCTTTGCTGGGGCATCTTTTTTTAATTCTTCAGCTGCGCCATTGTTACTTTTCTTGGTGTTTGGGCTTACTCTCTTGTGCTTTTGTCTAAATGTAGTGCTAAAATCATATATAAGTGTGGACTTGGACCATACTTTCCTTGAGAATATTTAGAAAGTTTTTTCTCCAGAGAAAAAGTCACATTTTAGAATATCACAAGATATGCAATAGCTATTATGGCTGTCTGGAAAGGTAGATTGGAATTTTTTTCTAAAAGCGGGTGAAGAGCGAAGCACGTGAAATTGTTAATGAGCTGCAATATTTTTTGTGTGTGAGAAGGAAAACCAAAGTGTTGTGATGTTGCTCTGCTCAGGAAGATGATGGAAAAGGACATCTGAGGTTTCTTACCTGTTTTCTGAACAGAGCAACATCAGAACACGTCTATATTAACCTTCTGAAGATATATCTCTTTGACTGTCTGTGATTGTAGTTACAGGAACTGACCAGCAGGTGGTGTTTCTGTAAGAAAAATAATTATATTGGCAGTTTAAGGGGTTGTTCAACTTCAAACAACTAGTTGTTTTCAGATAGATCACCAGAAATAACGACTTTTTCCAATCACTTTCTATGTGTCACCGTCTTTCTAATATTGAAGTGTAAAGTGTCATTTTTCATCTTCTAAAGCAGCTCTGGAGGGGGTCGCCAACCACTGTTCTAAATTGATACATTTAGTTGATACATTTCTTAACTTTGTCCCCGCTTAGCAGAATGAGAAAATTGGTATACTTACCAGTGGAATTTTCTTTTCCATTAGTCCGTAAGGCAGCACACCAAGGGTTAAACTCCAGTTCCTCCTGATAGGACAGGTAGCATAAACAATTATTAGTCAGCCTTTAACAACCCCCTTAACCCCTCCTTCATCATGTTATTTTCCTAGCATACACAAGAATCCACACACTGGTTGCTGTACACACAATTTTATTTACAGGGAGGGATATTATTGTGCTGCCTTACGGACTAATGGAAAAGAAAATTCCACTGGTAAGTATACCAATTTTCTCATTCCATTGCGTCCTACAGGCAGCACACCAAGGGAATTTGCTAGCTTCCCTAACTGGGTGGGTTAAGTCTCCTTCGGAAGAGCTGCTTGCAGTACCTTGCTGCCAAAAGCTGTATCACGTGCTGACAAGATGTCTAGTCTGTAATGCTTCACAAACGTATGCAAACTGCTCCAAGTTGCTGCTTTGCAGATATCCTGAGGTGATGCACAAGCTCTCTCTGCCCAGGATGTCGCTATACCTCTCGTTGAATGTGCCTTTGTAACCTTTGGAGGTTCTCTATTTTCCAATACATAAACAGTTGTAATTGTTTCTTTGAGCCATCTCGCAATCGATGCCTTTGAAGCCTTATTTCCTTTGTTCTTCCCACTAAAGAGAATAAAGAGATGATCTGATTTTCTCAGCTGTTTTGTTCTTTCTAGATACATCATCAAACATCTCTTCAGGTCAAGACTGTGAAGTAACCTCTCAGCATCGTCTTTTGGCTCCGGAAAAAATATTGGTAGATTTATCACTTCATCTGTACACCACGATGTTGGTACTTTAGGTATAAAAAATGGTAAAGTCCTCAAACATACTTTGTCTGAGAAAAAAACTATATATGGATCCGAGGCTCCCAATGCCTGTATCTCTCCTATTCTCCTAGCTGATGTTATTGCTGTGAGAAAAACCGTTTTAAGAGTCAGCATCTTCAATGGAATTTCTTGTAGCGGTTCAAAGGGAGGTTTACATAATCTATTAAGGACAAAATCAAGATCCCATGGAGAAACAAATGATTTAACTCTCGGTCTCAGTCGTTTAGTGGCTGTTAGAAATCTTCTCACCATCGGTTCTAAGGATAACCTTGTGTTCAAATGAGCAGATAATGCTGACACCTGCACTCTCAAAGTGTTTGGCTGCAATCCTTTGTCAAACCCATCTTGCAAGAACTGTAAGATCTGAGCAATTCCCTTCTGAAGCGAAGAAAACCCTTTCTGGGAACACCACCTATCATACACCTTCCAGATTCTTTCATATGCAGAAGATGTTGACTTTTTCCTAGATTGAAGTAGAGTTTCAACTACTTCTTTAGACAACCCTTGATCTACCAATGCTGTGCGTTCAACATCCATGCTGTCAATTTTAGTCTTTTCAAGTCCGGAAATTCCATCCCCTTCTGAGTTATCAAATCTTTCCTCAGTGGTAGACTCCAGTACCTGCCCCTGGATAGATGTAAGAGTTCTGGGTACCATGATCTCCTGGGCCAACTCGGTATAATGGCTATTACCTTTGCTTGATCCTGCTTCACCTTCTTGATTACTTTCTGGATCATGGGTACTGGAGGAAATACATATGCTAGATGAAATTTCCAAGTCATGGAGAAAGCATCCAGAAATGTCGGTCTGTCCTTGCGGTAAATAGAACAGAATTTCCTGCACTTGCGATTCATTCTGGTGGCCATCAAATCGATCTGAGGTTGTCCCCATAGTTTGACTACCTCTCGGAAGGTCTTCTGATTCAAAGACCACTCTCCCGGCACTCTCTTCTGCCTGCTGAGTTGGTCCGCCCACTGATTGTCCACTCCTCTTATGTGGATCGCCATGATATGTGATAACTTGTTCTGAGCCCAAGACATGATCTTGGCACACAATCTTGCCAGTTTCTTTGATCTCGTTCCACCTTGGTGATTGATGTATGCCACCACCGATATGTTGTCCGACTGAATCAGAACATTTTTGGAACAAATTTTGCTCTTGAAGACTTTCAGCGCCTTCCATACTGCTTTCAGCGCCTTCCATACTGCTTTCAGCTCTCTGTAATTTGATGATACTGACCTCATCTTCGCAGACCATAGCCCTTGAGCAGTATGTTTTCTCAGATGTGCCCCCCAGCCCTGGAGGGATGCATCTGTCGTTATCACAACTGGTTCTGTTGGAAGAAATAACTTCCCCTTTTTCAGATTGTGTGGTTGACACCACCACTGTAACGACTTTTTCAGTCTCTCCGTCACTCTCATGATTTTTTGTAAACCTGACACTTTTCGGTTCCATGTTCCCAAAATTTTTGCTTGCAAGGTTCTCATTCGGGCTTTTGCCCATGGAACTGCCTCTATTGCTGCTGTGAACAGCCCAAGGAGTTTCATCGCTTTGCGAATTGTCACTCTCTTGTTCTTGATCATCAACTTTGTCTCTTGAACAATCCTGTTCAACTTTTCTTGTGGCAGAATAATCTTCATGCTCTTGGTATTGATGTGAAAACCCAAGAATTTTACTGAAGTTGATGGCAGCAAATTTGATTTTTCTCTGTTCAACAGCCAGCCATGTGCTTCTAGAATCTCTACTGTTTTTTGTAGATTTTTTTCCATTTCTTTGACGTTGGACGCCTTCAACAACCAATCGTCTAGATAGGGTATGACGTAAATACCCTCCTTCCTCAAGGCCGCTGCCAACACCACGATGATTTTTGTAAATACCCTTGGTGCTGATGTTATGCCGAAGGGTAATGCCTTGAACTGAAAATGCTTGAGATTCCCATCCAGGAATACCGCCACTCTCAGATATTTTCTGCTTTCCACATGAATTGGCACATGCAGATAAGCATCCCTTAGATCGATAGTTACCATCAGATCTTTTTTGTTGAGCAAATTTTGGACTGACCTTATAGTCTCCATTCGGAACTTCTTCTTTTCTATAAATTTGTTCAGGTACCTTAAATCGATAACCAGTCTTACTTTGCCGCTGGTCTTGGGTACCAGGAACATTGTGGAATATATCCCCCTCTTTTGCTCTGAAGGGTTTACCTCTTCCAAAACGTCCATATGAATAAAGTCTTTTACCGCTGTTTGAAATGTTTTGTCTCTTTGATGCGAGACTATAAACCTTTCTGGTGGCTTGTGAAAAAATTCTATTTGGTATCCTTCTTTGATTGTTTGCAGAACCCATCTGTCTGTTGTGGTTTTCTGCCATTGGTGAAAAAATTGAGATAATCGGCCCCCCACCTTCTTTGGTTGAGGCCTGGCGTCAGAATTCCCACTTCTTACTACTTGTGTCCTTGGTCTTGGCTCTCTGCTTATTGTCTCTACCTGACTCAGTCGTTCTTGTTCTCCTGGAACCCCTGAAGAACTCTCTATTCCGAAAGGGCAACCTTGGTCGCTTGGATCTTGGTGATCTGCTCCTTGATCTATAACGAAAAAAATTTCTCTTTAATGCCCTTGGTCTGTCCTGAGGCAGAGTCTTAGATTTCCCTCCTTGTAGACTCTCTATTAAGGCATCTAGTTTTGAACCAAACAATTTTCCTGGTTCAAATCCCATTGAACAAAGGCTGTTCTTGGATGACAAATCTGCCTTCCAGGCCTTCATCCACAAGGCTCTTCTGCCTACAGATGATAAGGCCATCAATCTCGCAGATAATTTCACTGATTCCACTGCTGTATCGCACAAAAAATCAGCCGCTAATGTAATATACTTAAAGGCATCCAATAAATCATCCCTTGACACTCCAGAGTCAATATCTTCTGCCAGATTGTTCAGCCAGTATTTTAATGTTCTGGATACTGAAACTGCTGCTATAGAAGGTTTTGACAGTTCTGCCGCTGCCCCATAAGATCTTCTCAATGCCGTATCAGCTCTTCTATCCATCGGATCTTTCAATCCTGATGTCTCTTCCACCGGTATTGTTGTCCTTCGAGACATTCTTGCTATCGGGATATCCACTGCAGGAGGATTTTCCCAAGTTGATATTTCCTGTTTATGCAGAGCGAACATCTGCTTGAATCTTTTAGATATATCAGCTCTTTTCGATGGATCCTTCCATTCAGCCTGCATTAGATCCTTAATAATGGAATTAACTGGAAAAGTATCCTCACTTTGCTGAGAAAAAAATAAAAGTGTATCTTTACTTGTTTCTTGCTTCTTTTTCTTTTTCTGGTCCTCCATGACCCTATTAACTGCTTTTATAAGCTTTTGTATTTTGTCTGGCGAAAACAAATATATACTTTCCTTCATTTCTTTAGAAGTTGATGGTGAAGACGATATTTCTCCTGACTCCGATTCACCTGAAACCTGGTCAATTACAATCAGGTCATCCCTATTCACATCCTCTGCCGACATAGTCGCCTGTCTCATTTCTTCAAACGTCTGTGACATCATGTTTTTAAACCAATCAACGAAGCATTCTGATTGTCGTGCTTGGTCTTCTCCCACAACAGATCTCATGCATGTCATACACATTTTCTGAACATGGTCATCAGGTAATGGCTGTTCACACGCCATACAAGCTCTATGCTTTAACTTCTGTGTCTTCTTAGCAGGAGACCTAGACATCTAAGGCAAAAATCTAATTAGACATGAATACACCCTGTATGCAAAACTAACTACACCTTTAGGCTGCTGCTTACCTTGCCTTGTGCCCCTCAGGTACAGCCTGGCAGCCCTGGATCCTCAAAGGTAACGCAGAAAAAATACCGGAGAAAGGAACAAAGCACCACCCAGTCTACTAACTGCAAGAAACCTAACCTATCTGCAAGAAAACCGGAGTTATAAATACCTTAGGTTAATAGAACTCTGCAGAAATGCTGGTTCCAGCCGTTTTGCCCTTCTTCCTGTTTGCCTTCGTAAGGGCGGAAGTGACATCACGCCACTGCACTGCCTTGTCTGTGAGCTCCGTGTACTGCTGCCTTCAGTTCCCCCAACAGAGAAAACTTTGGCCAGCCACATCAATCGCCACCATTAGCGATCTATCTGCCTAGGAATGCTGCTATTCCCCCAGGGCCTGACCTACAGGTAGTCCCCAGTCGGCCTTCAAATCCCTCAGGACCTGGATCTTCATCCACTTCACTACCCCATCCACAGGTAGGACAGGAAAAAAACATGATGAAGGAGGGGTTAAGGGGGTTGTTAAAGGCTGACTAATAATTGTTTATGCTACCTGTCCTATCAGGAGGAACTGGAGTTTAACCCTTGGTGTGCTGCCTGTAGGACGCAATGGAATCTCTGATTTCATTACAGGTACCTGTTAAATGATACAATAGTTGCTAATACTCCAGATATGTTGCTGAGAAATGTATCAACTAAATTTCAGTGTATAGCCACCATAACTTTAACTAAAAGATAAAGGGAAAAGGCTGCATATTGCTGGAAATGCCTGCCACATATTCTTGTCTCCAGACCCAAGGCTCCTGTCCATTTCAGAGTCTCTCTTGTGATAGAGAGGCAAACACAATGGTTATCAATCTCCTAGTTTTGCTGACTTAAGTGTGGCACAGGCAACCCTATATTCTGTTCCTTATAGAGGATTGGAGTGAGAAAATGGTTTGAAAACTTCTTCCCATCATATCACTGGGGGTTAACTGAGTTAAAGAAACAGTAACATCAAAAAATGTAATTGTTTTAAAGTAATAAAAATATAATGCAGTGTTGCCCTGCACTAGTAAAACTTCTGTGTTTGCTTCAGAAACACTACTATTGTTTATATAAATAAGCTGCTGGGCAGCCATTCAAAGTAGAAAACGCTCAGGCTACATAGCAGAAAGCAGATAAGCTCTGTAGAACATAATGTTATCTGTTATCCACTATTTATCCTGTGCCATATAGCCATTTTCAATTTCCGCCATTGCTACACAGCAGCTTGTTTATATGAACTATAGTAGTGTTTCTGAAGCAAACATCAGTTTTACCAGTGCAGGGCAAGACTACATGATATTTTCTTTACTTTAAAACACTTTTTGGTGTTACTGTTCCTTTAAAATGTGTTTTCCAGCAAACATTGGAAAACATACTCTGATTGATGTATAAATCAAAACCTGCTCCTAAATTAATGTGAAATACCTAATATACTAATATTTCTAAACAGGGTTTGACAACCCAACACTTTGTAGGTACAGTTGTCAGCTAAATGTGCTCAGTAAGTCCTGCTCTTCCTCCAGTGAAATGATTTAAAAAAGGAATTAAATATCACATAATGTCTATTGTTTTTCCATGGGATTTAAATCTTTTGCTTAATAAAGTGTGTACTATGCCTTATGAACCACTCTATATTTTTCTAATAGTAACAATATTAAGTAAAAGAGTAGGAGCATTACAGGCATAAGGAGCCTTTAAACCAGACACTATCTTTAAACAAGACTATTCTACCATAAGAACTCTTATTTTTTTTTTTTTTTTTGTGCATACGGTATCAGTGGAATGGTGTGTATATGCAGAAATTATACTACAGATGATTTTCTAATAACGGGTATATAAATTTCCTCCCAAGTTAAAAGCTAGCAATTTCCCTTGCGTGTGCTGCCGGAGGAAACAGAAAACCAGTCTACTTCCCCCCTTTTCCATTAGTCTGTAAGGCGGCACAAATTTCACCTCCCAAATAAACGTGCAGTTATATACATAAATATTTATTTAGTACATTAGAAAATAACATGTAGGTGGCCTTTTAATGATTCATTATTTTCATATTCATGTGCTACCCGTCCTACCAAGAGGTTCTGACAATTGAACCCTTTGGTCTGGTAGATTGGGGGAGGGCCAAGGGCTAATCTTAAAGAAGAAACAAACCCTTAATAAAAAAAACCCTACCCTACATAGACCCCCCTCCCTCATCCCCCCCAGCCTAGCTGCTACCCCAGGCAAATGCCCCTAACTCTTTACTTACCCCTCCGTGCAGGCGCCATCTTCTGCTACTTCGGTAATCTTCGGAATGAGATCGGCGATTCTGCAATTTTCGCGAGTATTGGTGCATGCGCAGTTGTCACTAGGATGCACCGAATCTAGGATTCGGTTCGGATTCGGCCGAATCCTTCTACCCGGCTGAACAGAATCCGAATCCTAATTTGCATATGTAAATTAGCGGTGGGGAGGGAAATTGGGTGACTTTTTGTCACAAAACAAGGAAGTAAAAGATGTTTTCCCCTTCCCACCCCTAATTTGCATATGCAAATTAGGATTTGGTCTGGTATTCGGCCGAATCAAAGGATTCGGCGGTTCGACCGAATCCAAAATAGTGGATTCGGTGCATCCCTAATTGTCACGAAACAGAAAATTGCTCCAACTGTGCATTACTGAAGATGTCTGCCGTGAACTCCACTAGACGGAATTTGCACAGAGGGGAAAGTAAAGAGTTAGGGGCATTTGCTCGGGGTAGCAGCTAGGCTGGGGGGGGCTATGTAGGGTAGGGGGTAGGGTTTTTTTTACTTTAGGGTGTTTCTACAATGCAGTTAAATTTGTAATACCGGCCCCAGCCCTGGCAGGTGTTTTACCGGCCGGCTGGCAACCCTAGAAGTAACCCATGGCAGCCAATCAATTATTGGCTGTCACTAACTGGTTGCTAGGTCATACCTCCCAACTGTCCCGTTTTTTTGCGGGATAGTCACGATTTTGACAGCTCAACCCGCAGTCCCTGATTGTTACTGAAATGTCCCGCCTTTCACTTTGATCTCCTATACTGAACAGTCCCAAAAAGATACAAAGTTTCTAAAAAATTGCTTTTGGCAGACAGCCCAGAATACATGGCAGGTGCACTTAGATACTTTTGTAAGAATTTAAGATAAGCAAGTCTCTTGTGACTTGCACCTTAAAGGGAAATTCACCTTCATTAGCAAAACTGTAATAACATAAAAAACACAGAAATGTATTCTTAACCTGCCAAATTTTGTAAAATGAACATGGTAATTAGGGGGTGTGGCTACAAAATGGGCATAGTCAAAAATTGGCGCAGCAAATCTTTTCATCCCTCTTTCTGTTTCCAAAATGGTAGGGTTGCCACCTGGCCGGTAAAAATGATGGTTGTTCCCAATGTTATTAATAGGGAAAAAGGCTGTGGGTACGAGCCCATATTTCTCTGGGAAGTTTTTGAATGTCTGGTGGGGGAAGGATAAAGGAGAACATCATTGAATCCCTTCCTATTAAAACAATCCAGCTGTCTCACTTCCTGTACGAATAAGAACGCCCTTCCTTTCAATGGCCCGTGTAATCACGTGGTGCAGCATGTCACGGATGACATCAGTGGGTCGAGCTGCGGAGTAGGAACTAGTCGCGGTTAGAGATGGAGCAGGATTTGGTCTCTGCGGATGGCAAGAACTCCCGGGCTGTGCTCTGCCAGCGTTGCGGCTGTAGAGTTTTATCAGTAGGGGTGGCCACCCTGGCAAAACGAGAGGTAGGGAAATGAAGGAAGTATTGCTGCTGACCCGCCTCTTTGCCATCAATTTCCAGAGCCACGATCTAAAAGTGTCATGCCGCCGCATTTGGTCCAATGTTGCATTTCAATCGAGCTATTTATAACGTATATTTGAATGCACTGACCTTGTATACGATTATTTATTACCCATACACTTGCTTCCCACATTTGATCTCATCCTTTTCCCTCATGCAGGACTTGCTCTTTATTCTATTTTCATTTCAATAACCAGCATTACATTTAGAAATGATATAAATCTGCACATTAAGCTGTACTTTAGCCTATGCACCAGTGGTGTTCTGTTTATAATGGTAAATTGATTGATTCAGTAACATAGACATGTTGGGCACAGTTATTCAATTATATAGGGAACCGTATTAACATAGGCAAACTGTGCCCTGGCCCAGTAATTGTTATACTTTGACAATTGCTCGATGGGTACAAAATCATAGAGAAGAATTAAACTAACTGCTGTTTTACCATGCAAAGAACCACACAGACACCATTCATTTTTCCCACGTGAATACAAAGCCTACCTTGTGCAATCTGGTTTAATCTTCTCCTTCACATCCAAACAACAATCATAATTTTAGTACCATTTTCCGTTCTATTTTTGTAAACAAGTACTATGTTTTATGCCCTACCCTTTTCTGCTGATAAATCATATTTTATTTGTATGCAGTTGCTCCTCCCTTCCATGAGAAAGAAGTCCTCTTTGTCTGAAAGCTCCTCTCCAGACTGTGAACTCCTTGCTGAACATTGGCTGGTGCATGACATGTTCACCTTTGAAAATGTTGGATTCACCAAGGATGTGGGAAGTATAAAATATCTAGTATGCGCTGACTGTGAAGTTGGTCCTATAGGATGGCACAGCCTGGAGGAAAAAAGCAACTTTTATGTGGCACTGGAAAGAGTTCGACACGAGTGAGACATTTTGTCCTTGGAAACATGAAATTCTGTATGCAAAGACTTGGCTCGTCACCTGCCAGATTTCCTATCTACCCATTTCAGATTTGGTTTCTTATCATAGTGTAATTTTTTCTTTTTAAGGCTGCAGTATAACTTTCAGATATGTACAGACAAAAAGAGGTTTATCATAAAAATTCTGTCTAGCAACAGGCGTTGCTAATCTAATACTGGATGGGAACTGGATTCCACAGATTTACTTCATTTTTTTTTTCAGCTATACTCAGTGCAGCCTTGGTAAATTTAGTATTCCAAGTCTTTTTCCCCCCTTTCAAACGTTAGTGAATTCATTTTATATTTGCTGTGCCTACTGATAAGTAATTGTTTGTATGTAAAATGTTTATATTATACATTAATAACAGCACTGTTGCATATATCACGTTTCTCCATTATAAACACCCACTAATATTCTTTATCCTTACCTACATTGTTTTCTAAGAGAGCTAATTAATTAGGTGACTGCATTGGAAGCATTCGGAAGAATTCAATGGTCTGTCAGTAGGCTAACTTAGAGAGAGGTCACAATTTATTTAACCACATTCCTTCTAAAGCTGCTTGCCTTTTCAGTAATGTTTCCCAAAATGCCACTCTCAACAAGTAGAAAAGTAAAGCTGCCCATCCTTGGTAGAATAGGCTTATTTAGCCCTGGATCAATAATTTAGTCACATGGCGGTGTTGGAAGAAGACTGCCTACTCGGTCGAGTTGATGGACCATATTGATTGGCCCCTGTATACATATATCTTTGTACTGAGTATATGAGTTGGAACTGTCGTATTGATTTTCCTCAACTATTGCAAACCTAGAAATACTCCCATAGACATCAGCAGCAATCTGTACTCTACACAATGTTTCTGTTTAATCATATCCTATACAAGTAGTATGATATATCCCATTTTAAGAGCTCTTGCTTTGACTGCCAGTGTAACTGTGGCCTTTCCTGTCTTTGTAAAGCACCCTTTCTGGACAACATAATTAATTTGGGGGTTTCCTTGTCCTTTAAATGTTAGGGGCCAATTCCATATTCATGCATGGCTGGTCTGGACTGGGATTTAAAAGAGGCCCTGGCATTTCAGGCACACAGAGGCCCACACTTCCCAATAAATAGTTACTGTCTATGGGAACGTACAGCTGTCCCTTTGGCATTTGTCAGAACCCACAGATTGCCAGTGTGGGCCTGATGTATGGGTTTTAATATGAAATGTAATTTTAACGGTGGAATCTGAGTCACTAAATGCCCAAAACTGCAGATTGTTGGTATATTTAAACTAATTGTGCTCAGTGATTATTAATCTATATTTATATAGGACCTACATATTATGCAGCAGAGATTATACATCTTTTATATCAGACTGCGCCCAGTGGAGCTTACAGGTCTCTCATATTTGCAAATTGTCAATCTTTTCAGGAACCAATTAGCTGTCATTAGGGTTTTGAATCTTTTCTATAGTTTAAAAAAAAAAGTGTTAAAGGGGTTGTTCACCTTTGAGTGAACTTTTAGTATGATGTAGAGAGTGGTATTCTGAGACAATTTGCAATTGGTTGTCATATTTTTGGGTTATTTTTTTTTTTTCCATTAGCTCTCCAGTTTGCGATTTCACCAATCTGGTTGCTAGGATCCAAATTACCCTAGCAACCCTGTATTGATTTGAATAGGAGAGGGCCTGAATAGAAAGATGAGTAATAAAAATTAGCAATAACAATACATCTGTGGTCTTACATAGTATTTTTGACCCCACATGCTAAATTCCACTTGTGTTCGGTGCTTACGTGCACCCCCATAAGGAAGAATAGGATGCGTTTACTCCTGTGCTCCCCAGCGGCTCAATGGGCTACATTTTTATCTTTACACAGTTAGATAATATGCTAATATGAAAGCAAAATTTTCAGGTCATTTAGCTCTATAAGAGCTGGGTGACTAAGCATGTTCAACATAAAAGTTGACTTTTAAGTATATTATTGAATGTCCCATTCTTAGCAATAAATTAGGGTTCAGAATCATTTCAGTTTTAAAGTAACAATGAAAGTGTTTTAAAGTAATGAAAATATTATGTAGTGTTGCCTTGTACTGGTAAAATTGATCGGTTTGCTGCAGACTACTATGGGTCATATTGTTGTTTAGCAATGGT
This sequence comes from Xenopus laevis, assembly GCF_017654675.1. NCBI lineage: Eukaryota > Metazoa > Chordata > Amphibia > Anura > Pipidae > Xenopus > Xenopus laevis. The sequence goes on from NC_054374.1 coordinate 64,699,500, forward strand.
GGAAATTGAAAAAAAAGCTATATGGCACAGGTTAAATAGTGGATAACAGATAACACCATTATGTTCTACAGAGCTTATCTGCTGTGTAACCTGACTCTCTTCTCCTTCAAATGGCTGACCAGCAGCTTATTTATATAAACAATAGTAGTGTTGCTGAAGCAAACACAGCACTTCTACTAGTGCAGGGCAACACTGCATTATATTTTTATTACTTTAAAACCCTTATTTTTTTATTTTACTGTTCCTTTAAGCCAAATACAAAACCTGTGATTTGTGCTCATTCCTAGAAGTAATATGAAGAACACCTACATTTTTGGGGTTATTTAAACCAAAATTTGATTGTGTTTATTGCAATTCTGCAGTGTATGCATGCCTAAGCTAAGACTATGAAACGAGAAGGAAAGTAGAAATTCCTGGGGTGTGATACCCTGGGCTGGTACTCCTGTTAGCAGAAAGCTGCACTTGCCTGGGGTATTTCTGCAGGTGCACAATGGAGCAACCCTCTTGCTTTAGCTTCTTTTTTGCACAGGTGCAACCCTGAACTAAAACAACAACAAAAAAAAGCTGGCTATTTTACTGCATATGAGTCTGCACCAGGCTTTGAAGATAGTGGAACACTCCATTTTGCTTGAGTAGTATCCCGGTATGGTGCAGTTACTGCCAAATGGAACACCACCATGGAGTATCAGGTTAGTGATTTGCCATCCCCCCAGTGATTAACACTAGCCTGCTTACTGCTAGTTGAGAAAGGCAATAAATCTCATGAAGCATCTCAAATTGAGAAAAAAGTCCTTTCTGAATCCAAAAGGGCAATCAGACCTGTTCCTGGGTCAATTTTGTACATCATTTCAGTAACACTAATTATTTTTACCACTTTCAAAAAAGCCATCCAAGCAGTTTATTGTTTTTTTTTTTAAGTATCTGATGTATCTGCCAGTACTGGTGCTTCTGGGAGAGAACTTTGCAACTTACTCTAAACCTTTCTGCATATTAGACGCATCATGCTGCATTTTCTTTTCTTTGCATGCATTTGAAAAACGTGTTTAAGAGCTCTTACCATAAACGCAAAGTATAGGATATGGGATCAAAGCTGTGGGGTATGATAGTTAGGCTCAAATGTAAAACAATCAGTGGGTGAACATAGGAAACTGAAGGAGCAAGATTATTAGGGCTCTTACATGTAAGGGTTTTATCCTTATGTGGTGGAATGCATAAAAAGGAACGCAGGTAAAAACACCAGTGTTGAACAGCCCTCAAAAGGCAAAAGTTAACATTTGAAAACAAGGTTATTTTGCTCTTTCTCATGCAATGTTTGTTTTCCCTTAACAGTAATGTACAGGTGATCAACCATACATTAAATACTCCACCCTCACAAGTGCAAAGGCACCAACTTTGAAAACATATTTTATAGATTCCCAGTAGTCCAGAACTAGCATGAAAAAGTAAACATACTATATGTGCATTTTATGCTCACACCACTCAGTGTCCTTGTTTGTTGTCAAATTACTGGATTGTAATTAGCGTAATACTACATACAGTTGTGTTTAAATTGTGAAGTCGGACATATTACATCACTGTAAACATTATTGGTATGGAACATAACATAATGGTCATTTAAGGACGACTGTCATCACACTGTGCAAAATCAAATCTCTTTTACCCATTGCCAAAATTATACTGCTCGAAATAATGCAGCAATAGTGAATTTTATCAATGCAATTTCTTTTGGCTTTGTTATTGTTTAAAAATTGTATTCAGAGGCCTGTAAATTGGGTTTACTTACCCTTTATGTGACATCTTCAGATAATCCAGCCCACCTAACCCTTAACATCCTGAGCAGCATATTGACCCACAGAGCATTATTATTTGGTGGATGCTGCTAATGGACTTCACAGGGTTGTAGGACATGGGAACTGAAGAGATAATGGTTAATTATAAAAATATAAATGGGTATACATGGATATTTATATAACCATTTCAATTTAAAATTATTCCCTTTTCCTCTTGCAATAATGGTCTTACGGTATTTGGTGTCCATTTGTCATCGGTTATACTTTGTGTTAGATAATACATAACTTTTCTGCTTACCTAGAATAAAATTGTATATATTGACCATATCACACATAATGTGCGGCCTGGTATAAGGTTACCATTTTACACCCTTTAAAAGGAGTTATTAAATACACATACTGCAAGGTGGATGCATGACTGTTTAGAAATCCTTGATCCAAGCATCCAATTTGCAACAAGTGTATTCAATAAGTGTCCTTTTAATGGTAACCCTACGGCCTGTCAAGAATTAAAAGTATTTTATTTTAAAGGCCAACCCAATCCCAAGAAAGGTTAATGTTTGGAATGATTAATTTTATTCATAATGTGTACCTGAGCAGATTGTTTCCTATGCACCCCTTGTTTGGAAGACTGGAATTGCATATAACTGTTCAACTGAGGAGACATGTAAAAACATGCAAACCTCCCTTTAAATCATTTCCACCACAGTTTTGGAAACCATTTCCTTTTAAAAATTAGTTTCCCTGCATAATGAGAATCAGCCCCTATACTGGCATCAGTCTCCTTCCTTTCCTGCACCCTAAACCAAAGTGTATTTTGGTTCTGAAATCCACTACATGTGCCTGCACCTGGTTGTCGCAATGGTCAAAGTTTAAGTGAGTGCTCTTATAAAAAGTCTTTGTTTAAATAGATATTGCACCTTCAGTTTATTCTTGTTCTACATTAATATGTAATGAAAATGGACTTTGACTATTGACATGGGTAACAGCCAATGTTCCCTCTAATTCCTTCTCAGCTATGTGTGCAAAGTGTGTGCAGCTTTTAAAAACTGTTCAGGTCAGAATTTATAAATTTTTTATTTTTAGACAAAACTTTTCATGCGCAGCACAATTTGCTGTGTGTGCTGGTCACAAAATTTGTGTAAGCGCACACCTTAGTGTAGAGCTCCATGAGCGGTTTTCGTCGTATCGACGCATGGTGACAAAACGCACATGACAGGTTGGATAACGGCCTTCCTATATGTAAACCATCATTTTTACCGGCCAGGCTGGTAAAATACCGGCCAGGTGGCAACTCTAGTTGTCTCTAACTTTAGTAAGCCTTTCAGAGGGAATCCCCAAAAGAATACAAGGTAGGACAAACGTATTCAGTTACATTCATACAATAGTGCAGGTGACCATCCATCCCAAAGATCCCCAACCTTTTTTTTACCTGTGAGCAACATTCCGATGTGAAAGGATTTGGGGAGCAACACAAGAATGAAAAATGTTCCTGGAGGTGCCAAATAAGGGTTGTGATTGACCATTTGGTAGCCTCTATGAAGACTGGCAGCCTGCAGGAGGTTCTGTTTGGCAGTATAGCTGTTTTTTATGCAACCAAAGCTTGCCTCCAAGCCTGGAATTCAAAAATAAGCACCTGCTTTGAGGCCACTGGTAGCAACATCCAAGGGCTCAGAGAGCAACATGATTGCTCACGAGCCACTGGTTGAGGACCACTGATCTATCCAATCCCAGTTCAACCAGCAAGTATCACTAATCAGGGCGTTCCATACAGTTTTAAATATTACTTAGCCCTTTATCAGAGCCAGATTAGTCAGAACCAGATTGTCTTCCATGTCACATTGTCCTGCATGACATCACATAGCCTCGGACCAGAAGTAAATTAACTTTTGGAAATTTGGAAATTGCTATGATGCAGTGGGGAAAGGCTTTCCAATTTCTATTGTTTTCTAGCTTTTCTAAAATCAATGTTTTTAAAAACTCTTTTGTTTTTTTCCTCTTGTGGTTACAAAAAACTGGCCAGGACAGGACAGATCCAGGTGTGAAACTATAAGTTATGAACCAAATGCACCCTGTTTCAGAAATGCCAACTTTCTAATGAGTATGTGTTTACCTTTTCATTTCCTCTTATTAGAGGTGAGCCATGGTAGGTAAGTGTGCTTAAGGCAAAAGATTTCATATATTTACTTCTTCTCTTGTTCTGGCTTTATTTCAGTGTGCCTGCCCCAAGAAAAGCCTTATCAAAAGAGAAGAATAGAAATTGTGTGGCATGTGAAAACACATCCTTAAAACATTCTAAATTGTGTTTGTTGCACAAGAAAATTAGTTTTCAATAATTTTTATTGGAATTTTTCAAAAGACATTAGTCATATAAATGTCATAACTTACATCAATAACATAAATTTACATAATAAAGAACAGTTACATAAGGACCTGTTTGAACATCGTACAGAATAGGTCTATAATATTATGGTACTATAACATTATCCACACTTCTAAAATTATATAACGACAGGTAGTCACATTACATCTACTTGTAGATCCTTCTCGAATGGAGCAAATCCTTCTGGAATCCCTACTGAGATTCCAGAAGTCGCATCCATATCATTGTGATGCAATGTAATCTGGAAGTCTATACTGATGGAAGTAATACAAATCCCTTCAAAACAATAATAGATGAATCTGAATAGGATGATATAACAATTCCATCTATTAGAACCACTCAGTGTTGAGTTATTTATCACCAATTATAATTTACCTGCTTTTGTTTTGATTCCCAAATGGAGTTGATCCTCTCAGGAACTGGGGGGTTAAAACCACCCTGCTTAGTTCCTGGGAGTCGCATCCACATTTTACCTATATTTTAGTCCAATTTTGAGGGTTTTATTGGTGAAAATGTAATATGGGTCATATCAGGAAACTATAGATATGTCTAAATAAAATAAAGTAAAATCTATTGCACAAGAAGATTAGCAGGAGATGCAGCTGTAGATACTGCTGATGAAATGGACCAGAGAAGCAGTTGCAGAGGGTGTTATACTTGCTACTAAACGTAATAATGAAGATATGGGGTGTGACATTGGTACCTCGACTTCTCGTAGAAGTCATCTTTTTGCAGCATGGCCGTTGCCTGCAGAGTCAGATGAAGAAGATTTTGAGGAGAAGCAACTTAGTGCAGCCTTTGAAATTTCTCTAGTGGAGCCTTTAATTGAAGCTGTAAGAACCTAGTTAGAACTCCCACAAAAGGTGGAACAACAGGTATCCTCTTCAAATCTGTTTTACGTTTCTAAAGAAAGAAATATCTACTTTCCCTGTAGATGAGATGATTGAAGAAATTATTCTAAAAGAGTGGGAGAAGACAGATGCTTCCTATTTTGCCAAGGGTACAAAAGCTATATCCTTTTGCAATGGAAGAAGAAATGATTTGGGAGAAAACTCCTAAAGGTGAATGCGGCAGTGTCCAGACTTTCCAGAAAGACTACTAACGGTTGAAGATGTAATGTCTTTTCTGATCCCGATGGATAAAGAAATCTTATCTGGTGTTGGGACCTACATCAGTGTCTAGAGCAAGGCAGATGTGGCTGCAGAACATAGAGGTGACTTTAAAAGAAGGAGTCAACAGGAGAGACATTATTGAAGCTTTAGCGGAACTGAAGTTGGCTACAGATTTTGTAACATAGGCTTCGGTGGACATGGTTAGGTCATCATCTAGAGCTATGGCCCTATCGGTTGCTGCAAGAAAAGCCTGATGGAATGCAGATAAAGCTTCTAAGATGAATTTGTGCAACTTACCTTTTGAAGGCCAAATGCTTTTTGGAGCAAAATTAGAAGATATAATTAAAAGAGTGTGATAGGTGGCAAGAGCAAGTTCTTGCCTCAGAAAAATAAGGTTTCAAAGCCAATGGAGTTTTGGTCAGACAGATCTTCCTTTTGGAACAAAACAGAAAAATTTCAGGTCCAGACAGTCTACTCAGTGGAGAGGAGGTCAATATTTCCTCTTCAAAGCCCAGAGAGGTAAAGGAACATGGGCCAAGCCAGAAAAGAGATTCTGAATCATTGACAGTCCATGCTTTAGAAATACCCAGAAGATTGACATATTTTGTAGAAGTGTGGATAAAGTCAATAAGCGATCAGTGGGTATTGAAAACATTATGGCAAGGTTATTATCTGGAATTCAGAGAATCATTGGTGTTATCAAAGGTTCCCAGTGCAACACATCAGAGAGAAGTGATGATAACATTTGTGCAACAATTGTTAAAGGATGAAGCCATTTTTCCAGTCCCACAAAAGTTTCAGGGACAAGGAATTTACTCGATTCTGTTCATGTTAAGGAAAAAGACAGGAGACTTTTGTCCAGTCTTGGATTTAAGGCTGATATATATATTTCTACAAAAAAGAGATTCAGGATGGAATCCATTTTTTTCAATAATAAAAGAGATTCAGACAGGGGATTGGCTTCTGTCATTAGATTTAAAAGTTGCATACTTCCATGTCCCGATTGCGACCAAATATTCCTAAAATTTGCTCTAATCCAAGATCTACATTATCAGTTTTCTTGCCTTTCATTCGGGCTGGCAAAATCATCTTGAGTGTTCTTAAAAATTCTGCAATTGCATATAGCAAAGATCAGGAGAAGAGGAATTCAGATATTCCATTATCTGGACGACATTTTGATGAAGTTGCAAGACCGAGGTTTTGACTCGGCAAAGAGATAGTCATCAAGATCATGGCTGGGTTTTAAATCAGGAGAAAAGTCAGCCGATACCTTCCCAAGATTTGATATATTTAGTGGCAGGTTTCTAACAGCACAAGGCTTAGTGACGCTAACAGACGAGAAGAAATAAAAGAAATAAATGGTAGTGAATCTGATGCAGAAACCCTGGAGCTCAGCTTGGGAAGTGAGCAGTGTACTCCAAACTTAGACATTTCCAATATTAAAATGGGCATGGTGGCAGGTCAGGCCCCTACAGAACATGTTTCTGAGTCAATGGGATGCAGGGGTTCAAGACTGGAATCAGAAGATCTTAATGCAAGCTCAAACCAAAGAGAAGTTGAGTAGTGGCTGATGGAAGACAATTTGTCAAGGGGATATTCTTTAGAAGCATCCAAATGGAAAGTGTTGAAAACAGACTCCAGTCGTATGGGTGGGGAGTACAAGTAGAAGATCAATATCATCAAGATTTTTGGGAGAAGGAGGAACAGGTACTGCCAGCCAATGTATTGGTACTGAGGGCAGTGTGGAGAGCGATTCAAAAGTGTTGTCAGATGTTGAGAGGAACAGCACTGTTAGTCAAGATTGACAATATGGCAGCAGTCTCTTACATAAGGAAACAAGGGGGGACTCACAGCCAGAGTCTCATGAAGGAGCTAAACCCAATCATGACTTGGGCGGAGACAAATCTACAGGACATTTCAGCTATCCACCTCCAAGAAAAACAAATTTTCTAAACCGTACAATGATAAACAGGTAGGAATTGAACCCAGAAGTATTTGCACAGATTGTACAGAAGTGGGGCCTTCCGGATGTGGATCTGATGGCCATGAAGAACAATCGGAAGGTAGAAATATTTTTTTCCCGATTCACCTGCAATCAGACAGCAGCAGTGGATGCCCTTCAACAGAATTGGAGTGTGCGTCCTCCAACACCTCTAATTCCTCACATGTTGAGGAAGATCAGAACAAAAAGGGCAGATGTAATTGCAATTATTCCAGATTGACCAAGGAGAAGTTAGTACCCGATGCTCAATCCATGGTGATAAAGAGACTGAGTGCTGCCTCAGAGGGTAGATCTGTTGAGTCAGGGTCCTGTCAAACACACCCAATCCGCAGATCTTAAGCCTCACAGCTTGGAGGTTGAAAGGGAAAAAGGGCCTTTCTAAACCAGTAATCAATACGATGCTGTCTGCTAGAAAGATTTCTACAAACAGAACTTATGATAGAATCTGGAGTATCTTTTCAGAATGGTGCAATGAAAAGCAAATAACTAAGGAGCATGTAGATATTAATCAGCTTCTAAATTGTTTACAGGCGGGGTTTGATAAAGGACTAAGCTTTAGGGTAATGTCACACTGAGCGTTTTGGGGAGATTTAGTCACCTGGCGACTAATCGTCTCGTTTTTGCGGCGACCAATCTCCCCGAACTCCTTCCCTCACTCTGCGCTGGCTAAAATGAAAAGTCGTCTGAAGTTTCCTTGTGAGGCAGCTTCGGGCGTCTTCGGAAAATGAATCGAGTGTAATTTTTCATTTTAGCCAGCGCAGAGTGAGGGAAGGCGTTCGGGGAGATTGGTCGCCACAAAGACGAGGCGATTAGTCGCCAGGCGACTAAATCTCCCTGAAGCACTCAGTGTGACCTTACCCTAAAAACCCTGAAACTACAGGTGTCTGCTATTTCAGCTTTCACAGGGGTACAGTGATCAAAGAATAAGAACATTTGAAAATGTATGGCTGAGTTTTACATTTTAGGCCTCCAGTAAAGACACTATCAGCATTGTGGCATCTGCCATTGGTAATACAGGCTCTTACAGAGAAACCTTTCAAACCCATAAAAGAAATATCACATCAAAAGTGATCTGAGGTGAGAGGAAGTTATATAGAGTAATTAGTTAAATTAATTTCTGTCCTATCAGAAAGTGAGGGCAGGGAAATACCCATAGGTGTGAATGCCGCCCATAGTAACCAGAAAACGAAAATTACCGTAAGTATGAAAAATTTTCTGTTTTGTTGGAGATCCAAGCCATGTAATCAATAAAGGCTTTTTAAGTATACCTCTACTGATGGTGCTGTGACGTCTATTGGAATTGTATGATCGGGCTGAAGTGAACAACTCTATACATGCGCCTGCAATTAATCCTTTGCATCAAAAGCTTGGTAAGTGCTGACCAATTGCAATTTTTTATATGGCTACAAAACAGACAATATAGATAATTGGCTTTGTTAAGACACTGTTGGGGGAATGAAATAAAAGTTGGTAACAGAAAAAATATTTTCAATGCAAAAATTTATGTCTTTGTGTGAATAAATTTTCCTTTGTGCAAATTTAATATAGCTTTTGCCAACCCAGAAACTGTTTAGCGACCACTTCTGACAGTGGAAGTAAGTTTGTGACTTTTATAGTTTGCGCCAATGCGCAGTGAATGTAATAAAAGTTCTTCCTGAAAGTTATGTTTGCTCCAAAAGATTAACAACAACTTCAAGCACTTCTTAAAGGAGAAGGAAACCCCCTAGGTGCAAAAATCCCTCCTCCCCCCTGGCCTACCTATCCCCCCGGGCAACTGCCCCTAACATTTTATATTATGTAGAGAGTGATGCTCTAATACAATTTGCAATTGTTTTTTTTTTTTTTAGGAATTTCAACCTACGAAAAGCCTCTGATGAAGTCGTTAAGCGACAAAATGCGTTAGGCACAGCAAACTGACATCACAACTAAGCGCCCAGGAAGGAGCAAGTGGAGAAGCGTGTGAAGGAAACGCTGGTCGAAACCTGAACCACAAATCACTAAAGATCCAAGAAACTGGAGACGATATAGAGAAAGATGTTTTGCCTGTTTTAATCCACTTAAATGTGAGTGTAACCAATTGGTTTTTATTATTGAAAAATAAAGAAGTTTTTACACTATCTGCGCTTTCTAAACTTCCCCTAGCAAGAAGGATCAACAAAAAGTTTTGCATTCTACAAGCTCTGATATGCACAAAATAATTTGAACGTTTGTAAGTACCCACTTTAAACAAACGCACGTGGTGGAGTGTAAAGAGTTAATTGCACTATAGGTTGAGCAAAACCATATGGTGTTGTGGACTATAACGCTCTAACTAAATACTACACTATTATTTTTTCTCTTTTCCTTCATATTATTCCCCTGAGCTTTGATTAGCACTGACCTATTTGAACTTTGGATTGCTGCTGTTTTACTCGAGGAGAAACTAGGACTGTTGGGTCGGAAAATAAGGGGATATTTCAGAAACTTTGGTCACACGAAAAATATTTTTATTTTTTGGTTTGTAGTATGCCTGTAATGAAACCCAGAGTTCTGCTCCGCAGGGACAAAGATAAGAAATGTATCAACTAAATGTATCAATTTAGAACATTTCACAGGGTCGGCGACCCCCCCTCCCAGAGGTGCTTCAGAAGGTAAAAAATGACACTTTACACTTATATATTAGAAAAACGGTCACACTTGGGGGCCGATTCACTAACTTCGAGTGAAGGATTCGAAGTAAAAAAACTTCGAATTTCAAAGTTTTTTTTGGGCTACTTCGACCATCGAATGGGCTACTTCGACCTCGAATCGAAGGATTCGAAGTAAAAATCGGTCGACTATTCGACCATTCGATAGTCGAAGTACTGTCTCTTTAAAAAAAACTTCGACCCCCTAGTACCGAAGTCAATGTTAGCCTATGGGGAAGGTCCACATAGGCTTGGCTAACTTTTTTTGATCGAAGGATATTCCTTCGATCGTTGGATTTAAATCCTTCGAAACGTTGGATTTAAATCCTTCGAATCGTTGGATTTAAATCCTTCGAATCGTTGGATTTAGATCCTTCGAATCGTTGCATTTAAATCCTTCGAATCGTTGCATTTAAATCCTTCGAATCGTTGCATTTAAATCCTTCGAATCGTTGCATTTAAATCCTTCGAATCGTTGCATTTAAATCCTTCGAATCGTTGCATTTAAATCCTTTGAATCGTTGCATTTAAATCCTTTGAATCGTTGCATTTAAATCCTTCCAATCGTTCGATTCGAAGGATTTAATCATTCGATCGAAGGAATAATCCTTCGATCGTACTATCTGCGCTAAATCCTTCGCCTTCGATATTCGAAGGATTTTAGTGTCCTAGTCGAATATCGAGGGTTAATTAACCCTCGATATTCGACCCATAGTGAATCGGCTCCATAGACAATAGAAAGTCATTGGGAAAAGTTGTTAGTTCTGGTGATCTATCTGAAAACAACTAGTTGTTTGAAGGTGAACCTCCCATTTAAGTGCCATGTTTTTCTAAACCCTTGCTTGTTACTTAATGCTTCTTTTTTATAACAGCAACTGATTGAAAAGCTCTTTCAAATACTATAAATGTGTTGCTATATGCATTTTCCTCTATCGTTGATCTACTTGAAACAGGCTTTAGCCCAATTCTATCTTGTTATCCCAGGGCAGCCAGCAGAGAACGATACAACCCTCTGGGAGGACTGTGGGCTCTACAGCAGCAATTGCCTTGAGACATTTTGTGAAGTTGTGCGTTGCTTGGCGGTTGAACTCGATTTGCAGTTGTAACGTTGTCACACAGGACAAGTGTTCTAGAATGTGCCTTTGCTTCTATTCCGCTTCCGGCAAGAAGCAACACAATGTAACAGATTTTACACGGAATTTCTACATTGCTGTCATCTGGTGGCAAGAATTCGGGCTGCCTGGACGCCTACCGTTGCGCCTTCAGCCGGCACTCCCAAGATTGTCCATTCAAAACTGAAGCCACCAATCGTATAGCGATGCCGGTTCACATTAGCCAATGAGCGCTGCTACCGCCTCGACCGCGGATATATTAGAGCCTCTCTGGGCGGGAGCTGCCAGTTGCCTTGTTGGCGGAGACCCGTAGCGCGTCTACAGTCAACGGAGCCAGAGCGGGTGGCTGGAAGAGGACGGATCTTTATCTGCTCTTTTAATAACTGCTATCAGGCCGCACAAATTAAATCACAAAATGGTGAGTTCTAACGCGTGACGCAGGGCGCATTCAAATGATCTGCGCGGGAGCCATAGACCGTGACACTAACTTGAAGTCAGTTTAAGTTAATACTAGTACTTCATTGTTAAGTCGGTGACTTTCATCTTATTCACTAGACTAAAGCGTTCGACAGCGTTTAGAATACTTCAAATGTAACTGTTTATCCCTCCTCTTTAACTTCTGAATTCGAAGAGTTGGGAGAACCGCGTTTCTGATTGGGTGCCGTGTGCTTCCGCCGATGACTATCATAGATTAGGGGAATGTTCTTCGATGTGACCGGTACTATTGCCGCTTGGAAGTTCTGATTTCTTTTTCTGCTCACGTGTGCGTCAGAGGCCTATGGCTGTCTGGGTGGGGCGGAAGGAGCAAGTCTTGGCTGGGTGATCAACGTCACTTGTGTAAAAGATCGGGGAGGGGGATTACTCGGTTCCGCCCATTGAACAGGATGAGCCGGTTTCCAGCGCGCTTGCCTGCAGAGATGTTCCCTCAAGGGGGCGCTCTACACAAAAGGGTTGTAATGGGCCACGTGATAAACCGGTCTGTGCGCATTATTACGTTTTTGTTTTTATATATATAACCAACCACTAATGAGACTCGTGCTTCAAAATAACTTTTAGGCTTGTGAACGCGCCATTGTTTCGCCATTGGCAAAATCGTTCTATCCAATTTAGGAGGTGTGTTTAGTACGTTCTGTTAATGCTGAATGACCTTGTTTTAAGGCATATAGCACATTCAATTGTCTGTGAATTCATCCTTCGACTAGTTCCCTGTTCAAGTAAAGAATAAAGCAAGTCTAGGGCAAGGCATCAAAATAAGCACTGGAAAAAGCCACGTCAGCCATAAACCCTTTAAAGATGGCTGCAGGACACTCCCAGCAGATGAAAATGGCTTCACAGTGACCTCTGCAGTTGATCTGTCAGACTAGTCGCTTAAACAAGACGGCTAGAAATAATTTAGTAACAATACAGAGGCTCCCCTTCTTAGTTGGGGTTACTGTGACTATACTGTACTTCTAATCCTGTAAATGGAAGGTGTCATAAACAGGTGTTTGGCATTTCCCTGCTGAATGAAGTACACCGACAGAGCGTAGTTGTGTGTGTTTTATTTCTTTTAAAAGCATCCTCTCTGTTTTTATGGATTCTTTCTCCTGCAACAGTGTAGCAAAAGCCAGATTATGTAGTAGTGGATCATAGGCATGTTTAGGCTTTCACTGGTCAAAAAAGCCCACCTATACTAGTCCACAGGCTTGCCTCGTAAATGCTTTGACATTGGAAATGTGTTGTTGTTTGGCAATGTGGAATGAGCATTTTTCAATGATCATGTGAATATAGTTGCAGCCAGGGTCAGCGCATTTACAAGGTTACAATTGTGGGCTTTTTGCCACTGGAGTGACAGTGCTTTGTGTGCTGTTACCTAATCTGCTGTCTTGTAGAGGTAAAACAATTTGCTCAGGCCAACTTGGCCCAGAATGTGGGTAGAGAAATGGGACATCATCCAATTGTTTGGTGATCTTTTTAGATGAACAGATCTTCCCATGTGTGCCCAGTTTACTTTATTCCATTCTGAAAATTAATTTTTGATATCTTGATTTTGAAAGTAGCAAAGGGAAAAGTCCATCTAGGGAAAGGTAAAGGCTTTTCAATACTTGCAGAATGCTAAATTTTCTATCTCCTTTCAGCCTACAAAAATGTTAGGTATGTTTTATGAAAACAGGCTTAACAGGCCCTGCTCTCTTGACCTTTTGAAGTGAGCATGTTCAATGTGTTCCACTCAAAAAGGCTCATGCACAGTATAATTCTATTGTTAAATCAGGTGTGCACGTCAAAAGGCAGGCCTGCTTGTAAATGGGGGGAAAAAAAGACAAATATTGACAGACAGGGTAATTGAAGAGAGCTTACAAAGGTTCATATGAACCTGGAAACTGGCAGGCCAGAGCTGCACTTATAAAATGGTGGTGGCCACGAGGGAGTGTATTTGAGGATATAAAATGGTGGGTATGGACTAAAGGACACTTACCTTTGTGCCAAAACTGCTGTAGTAACAATATTCAGTGTCCTTTAGTACATATTTTATTATTAACATGTATTTATATAGCGCCAACATATTGCGTAGCACTGTGCTACAGCAGTTTGGCACAAAGGTTATAGTTATTAACAAAACATATATATTTTTATTTAAGGTGGTATCTTAGGGTGATTGTGGCCACCTAAATCTAGAACATTTGTAGAGGGGTCCATATTTGTTCTGTAAAGTTCATGTAATATGTATATTTAATGAGAGGCTGATTTTTTTTTTTTTTTTTTTAACATGTGATTTCCTTTGGCATTATGGTGATCAGTAATTTTTTGTCTTCCCAGCGTGAGTGTATATCTGTCCATGTTGGCCAGGCTGGAGTTCAGATCGGTAATGCATGCTGGGAGCTTTACTGCCTAGAACATGGGATCCAACCAGATGGTCAGATGCCTAGTGATAAAACAATTGGAGGTGGAGATGATTCCTTCAATACTTTCTTTAGTGAGACTGGAGCAGGCAAACATGTACCGAGAGCAGTATTTGTAGACCTGGAATCTGCAGTCATAGGTATGCGTTCACCTCTTCTTTGTATGTCCTGTCATTTCTAAATACTTTGTACAAGAAAATGGGAAGCTGTTGTGGAACCTTGCTTGAGAGAGCTTTCTTTCCTATTTCACTTTGCTGCCCTTGTTTAAGGGGCACGTATTACATAAAAAAACATTACTCCACTGAAGAAAATCACCCTACTTTAGTGGTCTGCCCCTGACAATGGGAGGAAGCTTGTGTGCAGAAGAAGTGGGTAAGAATAAGTCCAAAATTATGTCTTATTCTTTGTGTGCTGGCCTCAACATTGAACTACAATGCCGTTTTATTTTGCTAATAAACACTAGTTTTGCAATAATAAACCGGAGGCATCAATGTGCATTCTGTATTTGCTAGATTCTACTTTCCTACCCACAAAGGATTGAGGGCTTTATCATGAACTAATAATTTATTTATTTTTAAAATAATACACATGTGTAAACTTGTAATGTAATTAAGACCAGTAAATTAATGCGATTTCCACTGCTTATGCATAGACATGTTCTCTTCTAGATGAGGTTCGTAATGGGACATATAGGCAGCTCTTTCACCCTGAGCAGCTTATAACTGGTAAGGAGGATGCTGCCAATAATTATGCACGTGGGCACTACACTGTAGGAAAAGAGATCATTGACCTGGTACTGGAAAGAGTTCGGAAACTGGTAAGTTGATGTAGTATTTATTATAAAGTTGGTTTGTAGGGTTACCGTGTATGATGGGCTTGTCTTAGTCCTGAAAATAAAGAACCCAGAATCCTGCTATGTGCCTAAGGACTTCTACCTACATAGTTTAGCAGGAGGAGACTTACCTGTAACCAACCTTGTGAACTCCTGTTTGCTTGAATGGAAAACTGATGTAAAGTGTCTGTAATGGCACTATCTGGCATTTCCATTCAGGGGAATAAGATGGCTCAAGAGGTTTCAGCTGAAACTGAAATAAGCTGGCTGAGAAGACTCCTATTAAAGAACTGCTCTTGGTGATATATTACATTGCATTATTTGGGTGCTTCACTGCCTGGAGTAATTGCTCTCAATGGTAGTTGCCTAAACTGCTAGTTTCCTTGTAGGGTTTGGCTAACTGTTGCATTTCTCAGTGATTGTTGCCTGACCAGAGATTGCAGATCCAGATGGCCTTGTTTGGTTGCACACAGGTGTTTTCTTAATCAGTGTTTTAAGAGCCAAAATTCCCCAATCTGATATTTTGCATTTAGAGTGCTGAAAGATCTGGCGTCTGGTGCTTGTCCATGTGCCTGGAGGGGGGGGGGGGGGCATGATGTCATAAGGATGATGGCAGAAGGGGAGATTTGTCACCCACAATTAAATCTGTGCTGCCACTGAGAGAATTTCTCCAGAAAATGCTTACCCACTGGCAATAAAGTCAGTCCCTGGTATGTCACCTTACAAGGCCATTTTTCTTAAGAGGCCATTTTTTGCATTCAAAGCAGTGCGGATGTTCAGCAACAGTTTATTGCCAATGGGAGGGCATTTTTGGGAGACTTTGCCCGCAGTAGCCAGGTGTAACTGGGGGCAACCAATTTCTCCTTAATGGTAGCTTACCATTACAATAACTCGGTCTAATGTAGACCGTGATATTATGAGACCATTTGTAAATGGTCTTTCCTTTTATTTATATGGCCTTTTCTAAAGAAAAAAAAAATGTTTTTGTTCTTTTTCAGGCTGACCAATGCACAGGTCTTCAAGGCTTTCTGATTTTCCACAGCTTTGGAGGAGGAACAGGATCTGGATTTACATCCTTGCTTATGGAGAGGCTATCTGTGGATTATGGCAAGAAGTCCAAGCTGGAATTTGCCATCTATCCAGCCCCTCAAGTGTCAACAGCTGTAGTTGAGCCCTATAATTCGATTCTTACCACACACACTACACTGGAGCACTCTGACTGTGCATTTATGGTGGATAATGAGGCAATTTATGACATATGTAGGCGGAATCTGGACATTGAGCGTCCATCCTACACCAATTTGAACCGTCTTATTGGCCAGATAGTCTCTTCTATCACAGCCTCCTTACGCTTTGATGGGGCCCTCAATGTGGACTTAACAGAATTCCAGACCAATTTGGTTCCATATCCACGTATACACTTCCCTCTTGTAACTTACTCTCCCATAATTTCCGCTGAGAAGGCGTACCATGAGCAGCTCTCTGTGTCTGAAATCACAAATGCCTGTTTTGAGCCATCTAACCAGATGGTAAAATGTGACCCTCGACATGGCAAGTACATGGCCTGCTGCATGTTATACCGTGGAGATGTTGTTCCAAAGGATGTGAATGCTGCAATTGCAGCAATCAAGACCAAACGTACTATACAGTTTGTGGACTGGTGCCCAACAGGTTTTAAGGTAAGCCTAAAAGACATCCCTAGTAAATCTGAGTGCCTAACCCTATGATTGCTTTAAAAAAAAAAAAAAATTGCTTTTTGCCACCTGGATGCATGAACCACCCATGGTTTAGTAGCAGGCCTTGAATATCCAAGATAAATTCCTTAAGATTTTATTTTGAAATTTAATGTGTGCTTATGTAGTTTAGCAATCCTGCATTAAACTTAAAGCGCAGTTGGCATATTGAATAACCTTTTGAATGCTTTCTTTCATAGGTGGGAATAAATTACCAGCCACCTACCGTGGTTCCAAATGGTGATCTCGCTAAAGTGCAGCGTGCGGTCTGTATGCTCAGCAACACAACCGCTATTGCTGAAGCCTGGGCACGCCTGGACCATAAGTTTGACCTTATGTATGCGAAACGAGCTTTTGTGCATTGGTATGTTGGTGAAGGCATGGAGGAGGGTGAATTTTCTGAGGCACGAGAAGATCTTGCTGCTTTAGAAAAGGATTATGAGGAAGTGGGCACGGACTCTACTGAGGGAGATGATGATGAAGGAGAGGAATATTAAATGTCGTTTCAAACAAGTGCATTATACAGAATGTCATTCCTGGCATAGCTGCTTGAAATAAACGTTTTTATTCCAAGTTATACTTTGTCTCTAACTTTATTTCTTATTCTTTTTGGTTTTACTAAATTATACTTATTTTTCATCAGTCTTAAACATGTTAGCATTTGGGTGTCTTTCTTTGGCCTGAAATAGGGTTTCTGTAAAACCTGTCAGCTGTTTTTCAAAATCCCTGCCCCACCTAGTCAGAAAATCTTCTTGTATAACTTGTTCGGTTGCAACACTGCATTTTAAGACTACAGGTTGTTGCAACGCTGAGATGCCAGAACGGATCACAACCAGAGATCTGCAGTAGCCAAGATGCAAAGGGAATATTTACACGTGTGAATTTTCCCTTCATCTAACTTCACCACTTTTGTAGGTGTATTTTCACAACAAATATTGTATATCTACTAAAAGTCGTAAGTTCACTTTTTCAAGAGAAATGTGATGCATATTCTCCTGGTGTAAAGTCTCTACAAATTCACCAGTATATTTTCCCCATACAGTAGTGATGGTGAAAATTATTTAGAGACGCTATTAAATGAACATTAACGCCAAAAAAATGAAAGTGTTTTCAAGTAATGAAAATATCATGTACTGTTGTCCTGCACTACTAAAACTGTTGTTTGCTTCGGAAACACTACTATAGTTCATATAAACAAGCTGCTTTGTAGCAATGAAGGAAATTGGGGAAAAAAAAGCATATATAGTACAGGATAAATAGTGAAAAAAAGATACATCATTATGTTCTACAGAGCTTATCTTCCATTTGATCTGTAACCAGAGCCTTTTCTCCTTTGAATGGCTAAACGGCAGCTTGTCTATGTAAACAATAGTAGTTTTACCAGTGCAGAGCAACACTACGGTATATTTTTATTACTTTAAAACAGTTGAATTTTTTGATGTTACTGTTACTTTAATTCACCCGTGAGTATGTATTGCTTATTGATAAGTAGTGTCCCAGTGCCATACAAACTGTGGCCTATACAGTGGCAGGGTCCTCCAACAAGCAGATTTTTTTTTTTTCCCCGATATGCTCATCTTGAGGTGGTCCTATTGGGCTGATCAGATTGGTTGGCCCTTAGGTGACCGTAAATGCAGGCTGTTTGGGATGAAGACCCTGCATCAATGAGCTGATGCAGTCCTTGCCCTGATGGGATTTTATCTTTCAAAATTTGCTTACCAATATCTGGATTATTTTTGGCCAATGGAGCCAAACTGGCAACTTTTATCAGCCTGTGTATGCCCACTTTTATTCTGTGGTGAAGGGTCAAGTGCTGGCATGGTCAGCAAAGCAAATGTCACTTCAACATGGAACAATGGCCTCTGGGAGTTGGAGCTAGACTATCAATCTGAAAAAAAAAAAATCTGGAGTTCTGTTAATGTACCTTTTATCCTTTAATGAGGTGTCTTGACCCAGGCCTTTAAGAATTAATAAAACCGGCCAAGGTATCATGAGACTTTCTGCACCAAAATCAGATAAACAGGACTCTCTTTACTAAGGTCTGGAATTGACCATGTGTAAAGGGGTCACAGCCTGTGATGCCTTGCTCCAAGCCCTGGCTGATAAAAGCCTGTCCATGTGGAGGGGTGAAAGACTATGGAGGGCGAACTTAAAGTCCCCAGCAAGGCCCCTCATAGGTGAAGTGGAGGTCACACTATAACATATACTCTTAACATATTTATCATCCCAGAATCCATACCTGTTATACCAATGCTTTAAAAATAGTTATGGCTTCAATACCACATTAGCTTTCAAAAGAGTCCAAACATTGGCTCTTTATCAGGTGGAATATCTAGGCCGGGGAAAGTCACACAGTATTGATGTTTAGTATCTAACAAATAAGTGGGAGGAGCTATACAACATGAATATCATTTTTCACTATGTTCCTGTTAGGAGTTATGGTCATTCTGTTGGTCCAGTCCCTACTGACAAGTGGTCATAAAAAACTCGTGTGGCCAGCTAGGCTATGCCTCCCTTGCATTCCTGAGGGGGGTGTCTGGTTAACTGATACAATTATATTACTGATAAATAGTCTGCTCTTCTGAACTTGGATTTACTTAAGAGGACCCATTTCCATGGGGCGTTTATCCCCTTTGTTTCCCCTTGCCTCCAGGACCAGGAAATTCTATATTTAGAGCTAAGTATAGCTATGTATAGTTTCTATGGTTTTCCTTTTTGTTTTATAAAATGTTTGTAACATATTTCTGTTAATTTACACTTTAATAATATTAAATATAACATTTAATAAGTTTGTCTTTGATGCTCTAAACCAGTGCTGTCCAACTGAAGGCCCATAACCCCCCTTTTGTGGGACATGTCTGACGAAGGGGCACGCCCCCGAAATGTTACATTTGACGCAATAAACACGCAGGGGTCACCCCCGCTTCACTAGCTATCGTGTGTCTGGTATCCTTTACTGATCTTCAAGTGCCTATATTGCTCACATTTCATACAAACTACAGGAGGGGCACCAGCATTATATCACTGTATGTAGCAAAGAATGAACTGTTCATCTTAGACTGGTCCTGATAGGTTTCCCTGTCTCCTACTGCATTTTGTCTGCCCTATGCTCCTTGTGTGTGCCATACTCTGCCTGCCCTATGCTCCTTGTGTGTGCCATACTCTGCCTGCTCTGTGCGTGCCATACTTTGCCTGCCCTATGCTCCCTGTTGGTGCCCTATGCTCCCTGTGTGTGCACCATACTGTGCCTTCCCTATGCTCCCTGTGTGTGCTGTTATCTGCCTGCCCTATGTTTCTTGTATGTCATATTCTGCCTGCCCTATGCTCCATGTGTGTGCCATTCTTTGCCTGCCCTATGCTCCCTGTGTGTGGGTATGTGTGCCACACTCTGCCTGCCCTATGCTCCCTGTATGTGTGTCATACTCTGCCTGCCCTATGCTCCCTGTGTGTGCCCTACTTTGTCTAAGGTGTTTACTCATGTGCTTGGGGGGGTGCAGTGTTATCCACAGGAAGAGACATATGGATTTAAGGGTATGTTTTAAGGAACAGTAACACCAAAAAATGTGCTTTAAAGTCATGAAAATTTTATATAAGGTTGCACTGCATTGGTAAAACTGGTGTGTAGCCATGGGGGCAGCCATTCAAGCTGGAAAAGGAGAAAATGCACAGGATATCCAGCAGATAACAGATAAGCTCTGTAGTATACAATGGAATTCTTCAGAACTTAATCTACTGTGTATTCTGTCTTGAATGGCTGCCCCTGTGGCTACAGAGCAACTTGATTATATCACCTATAGTTGTGTTTCTATAGAAAACATACCAGTTTAATCAGTGCAGGTCAACACTATATTATACAGGTATGGGACCTGTTATCCAGAATGCTTGGGACCTGGGGTTTTCTGGATAACGGATCTTTCCGTAATTTGGGTCTTCATGCCTTAAGTCTACTAGAAATTCATTTAAACATTAAATAAACCCAATAGGCTGGTTTTGCTTCCAATAAAGATTAATTATATCTTAGTTGGGATCAAGTACAAGCTACTGTTTTATTATTACAGAGAAAAAGGAAATCATTTTTAAAAATATGGGTTATTTGGTTAAAATGGAGTCTAAGGGAGACAGCCAATCCGTAATTCGGAGCTTTCTGGATATTGGGTTTCCGGATAAGGGATCCTATACCTGTATTGTCATTCATTTAAAACACTTACATTTTTTGGTGTTACTGTCCCTTTAAAAGACCAGTAACATCAAAAAAAAATTTAGAATTAGAATGCATCAAAAAAAACACAAAAAAACACAAATTAAACTTTAAAATCGCATAGCCTTTATTAGGAAATAACTTACTGAAACTCTGCTTGCGCTCCTCTTCAGAAAAAGGAGACGATCTATCGTGCAGGTGCTCCATTTCTCCTCCCTGGCTATCTCCTATAAGGAAGGCAGGGAGGAGAAATCGAGTGCCGCACAATGGATCACCCGATTGCTTTCTGAAGAAGAACGCAAGCAGAGTTTTAGTAAGTTACTTCTTAATAGACTGTTAAAGTATAAACAAATTTTTACATTTTTTTTTTTTTTTAATGTTACTGGTCCTTTAATATGACTTAAATTTTTCACATATGAGTGATGAAAGATATCCCTGCAATGAGCACCAACTATATTTTTTTTAGACTTGCTACTTCCATTAATGTGGACATGGTATTGTGGTAACATGGGTGTGGTTTAAAAGCAGGGAGTGGTCAACACTGGCTTCCATTATTGGCCCTCCACCATGTACGCCAGAAAAATGCCAGCCATTGTTAACACAGAACTTGGACAGCACTGCTCTAAATAGCCCTAGTCCAGAAGTATGTAACCAGGTTCGGACTACCACGTGCGTGTATGCGCACAGTGTTCTTTTGCTGCAGCCCCCAGCCGCGCGTGCATGCTTACTGTTTTTGCCGCGGCCGAAGAGAAAAGAGGCGCAGGGTGTGGACCTGGTTCTGGCGGGCCCACAAGACATGGGGGCCCATCGGCCCAGTCCGACCCGCTATGTAACTGTTAGCCTTAGCCCTCTGCATACAAAATGGAAATGCTAGTCTGTATGTCTGTTTTAAGTAACGGGGGAATGTAATTAAAGTCGCAAAGAGCAAAACAATTTGCACCAATAAGACTAAAAATCTGCATCTCGCAATCCAATATTGTTCCTTAAACTGTTATTAAATTGCGAATTTTATTTGCGCACTCTTAAGAAGTGTGTTGTAATCTTTTGGAGCAAACATAACTTTTTCAGTAAGAAGTTTTATTATATTGACTGCACATTGGCTATTGACTGCAAACTATAAAATTCGCAAACAGTCTTCCACTGTCGGCAGTGGTCGCTTAACAGTTTCCGGGTTCACAAAAGCTATATTAAATTCGCGCAAAGCAAAATTTGTTTGCGCAAAGGCATACGTTTTGCGAATAGCTTTTCCATTAGCGACTTTTATTACATTCCCCTATTAGTCTTTAATGGCTGTGGAATCAAATGTGTTTTGTAGTATAACAAATGAAGGTATCTCTCCTAATATTAGTGGCAGCAAGTTTATATGAGTTTTATGGGTGTTTTGGGTGCTTTTGTTTTAGTCTAACCTGTGTGCAAGCTGAGACTGAATTAGTGACCCCTGACAGCTACAGCTAAAGTCAGAAGCAGCTGGAAGTGCCATAATCGTGCCTTGAGGAAGATAATTTAGGTCAACACATATTATTATTAATCTTTTGGACTTTTTGCACAAACTATATTTGTTTTTTAGTTAGTCTTTCTTTCCAGAAATTGATAGTGTAAGTGCTCCACAGTTTATTAATCAATTGTATCAATAATGATTAACAGGCAGTTATGGGCCAATGGAATGTAGTTATTACCTTTGATTTCTCCTTCACTTCCTGTATCTTCGAAACATCCGACACATGGCATGCGTTTCGTTGCATGGCGACAGGTCAGCTTGAGCCGCACCGTGGAGTTCCTCTCTAAGACAAGATTTCAAATAAAGGGATTCAGGTAGTGACAGAATTGTCACTTTTGGTGCTGACATTAACACTGAATATCTGTAATTGGATGTTAGAGATTGTGCCTTAAGAAACTAATTATATTTTTGATCAATCCATTATCACACTTTAATAATGCAGGTTTCCTAGGCCTGATAAGCATTGGGTATAATTGCTTGTGGATATGTATAGGATATCCACCAGTTTTTAAAGTGGATGATTCCATTATTGTGCACTAATAATTAAAATAGGCCATGCAATAGTGATATGCTGGCTTAGGTCTGGACTGAGATTCATAACGGAACCT
Organism: Xenopus laevis; assembly: GCF_017654675.1. Taxonomy (NCBI): domain Eukaryota; kingdom Metazoa; phylum Chordata; class Amphibia; order Anura; family Pipidae; genus Xenopus; species Xenopus laevis. Next base: position 64,722,313 of record NC_054374.1, read on the forward strand.
GGAATTTCAAATTCACAGGTCACATCTCGGCCCCATAAAGAGTGAATGTCCAATACATCTTACAGCAGACCCCCTGGCATTTGCTAGAATCCACAGATTTCCAGTGTGGGCTGATGAAAAGTCAACCTTAACCCACCTGCACATGACCTGACAAGCTGCCTGTATTTCAAAAAGGCAGAAAAGGATTCCCAGGTTCTGTAGTTCGCTCCCTTTGCTGGTTAAGAAAGAATCCGTTCTCCCTCAGATAGGTAACAATAGAATATGTATAGATAAACCAGCGCTAATAGCTCGGGATACATAAGAGACAAAAAAGTAGTATATAGTGTAGTATTTCTTTAACACATAAGACGCCCTTTGTGCAGTTAGGATTAGTTTTAGGTAAAGTGTCTTTTTTCCTTTACTTGTGGGGTTGATTTACCCTTTAACCTTTTACCAGCTTTTAGATAATTGCACCGTCTATGGTTGCAAATTTTGATACTCACAAACGTTTAAATATATCACTTGCGTTGAAAATATTAGCTGCAGCTTTCCAATCGTAATGGGTATCCAACAATCTCTAAAGAAATACGCTTAACATCGTGTAAAAAAACTTTTAATCAATTTTTAAAAGAGTTAAAATTGCACTCACAAGTGTATTCTTGGAATTAGCGTGTAAAATAGTCAGTCCGTTGGTATGTCCAGCTTTAGAGAACTCGCTCTGCTATAGTAGGTCTTTAGCCGGAGTGGTGAGTGTGCGGTGCTGGGCCCCTTTGGATAACGTCACAGCCGACGCGTTTCGTCTTGGTAAGACTTCCTCAATGCGTCAAAGCTGTCTGTATTTATAGACCCAAACCTGATGTGAATGTGGTGTATAGATGTGAGGATACTGGCACCACCAGAAGGTTTTAGGCCATGCGGCATATCACTACCATACAGTAGCTGATATTCTGATATCCAACCATTTAGTAAGATACAAAATAGTTTCCCTAGTTTAGCTGTATAAAAAACATTGTCTATTGTTTTAGCCACAAATATATACTCACTGAACTCAAGTTGAGTAAGTGAGTATACTGAAAGTGTACCTGTCACCCTGACACAAAAAGCTGCATAATAAAAGTCCTATTCAAATTAAACATGAAATCCAATTTCTATTTTTTATTAAAGAATAGCTCCATAGCTGTTGTAAGCTCATTTAAAAATCTCAGCTGTCAATCAAATATTGTCTGCCCCGACTCTATGCCTTAGGCATAGAGGCGGGGTAGACAATTACTTTCACTTTCCATTCAGCACTTCCTAAATGTCACTGCTCTCTACACATTCCCCCGTTCTCTACACCGTTTAATTGTGTAACCAGGGCATGGGGATGGACATCTGGTCGCCAATTCTGGTGCAGAAACAAGATTCTGAGATGATGCAAGGCTTGCCTTAATAACAATGCCCACAAAATGGCTCCTGCCTGCTTGCTATAATTATGAATTCCCAGACTGAAGGAAACAAGATTGAAATAATTTATATTGTGTAATTAAAGTTCATTTTGCTTGACTAATTTGATAATATAGGATTTTGAATATTTTTTTTGGGGGATGGGTCCCTTTAAAGATCATAAACTTGTAACTATAAACCCTTGTTTTTGTAAATGTCTGTCAACCCTGATACATACAGTTAGGCCCATAAATCTTTGGACAGAGACAACTTTTTTCTAATTTTGGTTCTGTGCATTACCACAATGAATTTTAAATGAAACAACTCAGATGCAGTTGAACTGCAGACTTTCAGCTTTAATTTAGTGGGTTGAACAAAAAGATTGCATAAAAATGTGAGGAACTAAAGCCTTTTTTAACACAATCACTTCATTTCAGGGGCTCAAAAGTAATTGGACCATTGACTCAAGGGCTATGGGCAGGTGTGGGCAATTCCTTTGTTATGTCATTATCAATAAGGCAGATAAAATCCCTGGAGTTGATTTGAGGGGGGGTGCTTGTAGGTGGATGATTTTGCTGTAAACATGCGATCAATAGAGCTCTCCATGCAGGTGAAACAAGCCATCCTTAAGCTGCAAAAACAGAAAAAAAACATCAGAGAAATTGCTACAATATTAGGAGTGGCAAAATCTACAGTTTGGTACATCCTGAGAAAGAGAGAAAGCACTGGTGACCTCAGCAACACAAAAAGAGCTGGACGTCCACGGAAGACAACTGTGGTGGATGATCACAGAATCATTTCCATGGTGAAGAGAAACCCCTTCACAACAGCCAAAAAAGTGAACAACATTCTCAGGAGGTAGGTGTATCAATATCCAAGTCTACCATAAAGAGACGACTGCATGAAAGTAAATACAGAGGGTGCACTGCAAGGTGCAAGCCACTCATAAGCATGAAGAATAGAAAGGCTAGACTGGACTTTGCTAAAAAAAAAAATCTAAAAAGCCAAGAGTTCTGGAAAAAACATTCTTTGGACAGATGAAACCAAGATCAACCTCTACCAGAATGATGGCAAGAAAAAATTATGGAGAAGGCGTGGAACAGCTCATGATCCAAAGCATACCACATCATCTATAAAACATGGCACGAGGCAGTGTGATGACTTGGGCATGCATGGCTGCCAGTGGCACTGGGACACTAGTGTTTATCCATGATGTGACACAGGACAGAAGCAGCCGAATGAATTCTTAGGTGTTCAGAGACACTGTCTGCTCAAATCCAGCTAAATGCAGTTAAATAGATTGGGAGGTATTTCATAATACAGATGAACAATGACCCAAAACATACAACCAAAGCAACCCAGGAGTTTATTAAAGCAAAGAAGTGGAATATTCCTAAAGGGCACCTGATCTGAACCCAATTGAGCATGCATTGAAGACTAAACTTCGTACAGAAAGGCCCACAAACAAACAGCAACTGAAAGCTGCTGTAGTAAAGGCCTGACAGAGCATTAAAAAGGAGGAAACCCAGAATCTGGTGATGTCCATGGTTCAAGACTTCAGGCTGTCATTGCCAGCAAAGGCTTTTCAACCAAGTATTAGAAATTAACATTTTATTCTCATTTTTTTTAAAGGGGAATTCAACCGTTTTCAAAAAAATCTCCTTCCCCCCACCCCACGTAGACCCCCCTCCCTCCCACAATAGGGAAAATTGCTCCAACTGCGCATGCACCGCTTCGCCGGTCTCCCACTCAGCATACCAAAGACCTGGAAGATGGCTGCGTGGAACTCCAATGCCTAAATTTGCAAAGAGGGGTAAGTATAACGTATGGGGCATTTCCCCAGGAGGCAGCTATGCTGGGAGAGAGGAGGGATGGTGTTCTACGTTGGTTGGGGGATAGGGTTTAGTTTTTTTGAAAATGGATGAATTCTCATTTAATTTTTCCAATTACTTTTGAGCCCCTGAAATGAAGTGATTATGATTATGTTTTTATGCAATCTTTTTGTTCAACCCACTGAATTAAAGCTGAAAGTCTGCAGTTCAACTGCATCTGAGTTGTTTAATTTTATATACATTGTGGTAATATACAGAACCAAAATTAGAAAAAAGTTGTCTCTGTCCAAAGATTTATGGACCTAACTGCATTTACAACAATCTGCTGCCATCCACCCCATGTTACCAGTCAGGCCCGGAATGGCAAGCTGTGGGTTTTGGCAAATGCCAGAGAGGCTGCTATAAGGTGCCATAGAAAATCAGTATTTAGTGGGCTGGTGGGGGCTGGATAGGGTTGCCACCTTTTCTGGAAAAAAATACCGGCCTTCCTATATATTTATCTTTTTTCCCTATTAATAAAATTGGGATCAACCATCATTTTTCAGGCTGGTAAAATACCTGCCAGGTGGCAACCCTAGGGCTAGGTGGGTCTCTGTGTGGGCTAATTGGGCCTCTGTGTACCTGAAATGCCAGGGCCTATTTTAATTCTCAGTCCGGACCTATTACCAGTGCCAGGCCAAGTCGGCTGGGCGCCCAAGGCAACCCAGCCAACTATGTCGCCTCCTCCTCAATTGCCTGCGGGAACAAGGGTCAGAACTAGGGGAAAGCTGCAGGAGAGGTACCATGCCTGGTGCCCCTCCAACTTGGTGCCCTAGGCATTTGCCTCTTCAGACTACCCCTAGTTCCGGCCCTGCATGTTACAGTTGCACTGACAGGCATGGCATGTGTGAAAGACTAGCCCATCCATTCTCAGACACAAGTAGGGTTGCCACCTTTTCCTGCAAAAAATACCGGCCTTCCTATACATTTATCCCTATTAATAACATTGGGATGAACCATCATATTTACTGGCAAGGCCGGTAAAATACCAGCCAGGTGGCAACTCTAGACACAAGTGTAATATCAAACCACGAGTCTATTGAATGTGTATTGGTAAGTCTCCCTTTTGTGTGCTTGCAAACAAATTGGCATTTATGGGACAAATATAAGGAAGTAATGGAACATGGAATGCATGGTTAGCAAAATGTTTCTACTGAGGCATAACAAGACTGTAATAAGATTAAAAGGACACAGCTGAAATACTAGAGATACACCTGCATCTCGTCAGTTATAGCTTGGTCTCTATAGAAGTATTTTTTCTGAAATAATAAGGCTTAAACAAAAAGGTATATTGCTAGCTGGAGTTTAATCGGAGAAGGCAATGTCTAGATGCCTTAGTTACGCCTGAGGCTCAAACAAGTAAATGTTTGACTGCTTAAGTTAATGATTCAGAAAGTAAACTGTGTATTGCCATAAAGTGACTGCCGCAATATACACCACTGGGACGCGACACTGTGCAAAATTTCAGGCATTAAAAAATGTACTTTATATCATAGAGAACACAAAAAACACTGTCACGTTTTCAACCTCCCAGGTGTTTGGTTATAAAAATTCTGCCCCTTGCGGAAATAGTCAGCTCGTGCTTTCTCCCCAGCCCCACAAAAGGTAGGAGGATAGAAAGGGGCGTAGAGTCTGGCAAGGCCGATGACGTCAAACGCACGTGTACTACGTGCAGCTCCGGCAGCGCCACATGGACAGAGCAGGCTCACTGCATCAATAGAACTACCTTACATTGAGTGCGTGCCAGTTAACTGTTCGTGTGCCAGATAGGTGCTGCTAAGGATAATGGTTTCCGTGCCCCATTAGGTATATGCTGCTGCAGAACAATTCAAGGCAATCCGAAGATGGTACTTTTAAGAAAATTAGCAATATTAAAATAGAATATGCACAAGAATTATATCATGTGTTATTAAATACATTTACACTAGAAATAAAATAAAAAAATGCATGAAATGCCCCAGAGCCTTACAAACAGGTGTTTTTTTCCTGTGTTCCCACATGGTGATTTTTTGTGTGTGCTTTTATGAGGGTTGAGGGGAGAAGTTCTGGGTGCAGGTAAAAGACGTGGGTCGGCGGGTTTGCGGGTCGGGCCGCGGCTCTTCTCAGTAGCGATATTTACTCCTTTTTTCTGGTCACGGCTACTTCTGATGATGTCACTTTAAAGAATCATACCAAACTGGTATATATATTTAGATAAATTTGCACTTTTACATCTCTTGCCTTGAGCCACCATTTCGTGTTGATGTCTGTGCTGAGATCATCTGACCGGAAATACTACAAGTCTAACTGTAAAGCTCCCCATAGACGCGATGATTCTTCTTGCCGAACGACCGATTTTAGGGAAGCCCGAACGATCCTTCGAAATTATCGTGTGGTTAGTGGGATTCGAACGATCGTACATCTTGCGATTTTTCGGCTGACATCTGTCAGGAAATTGATCGGCCATGTCAAAAAATCTTTGTCTGTCCCAGTGCAAATTTGTTTTCCTCGCAAATTGGTCTTTTTAGTTGATGGTAAATTCGTACGATCGTACGATCGTTCTGAGAAGATCGTGGTCTCACGATCAGGATCTGATCTTTTAAAAATCTCAACATCTATGGCCAGCTTTACAGGAAGAAATTTGGAAGCAAAAGACAGAACTCTGTCTGTTAATTGGCTCATGTGAACGTACATGTATGGTTTGTTTGTGTGCACCGTGATCCCAGGGGGTGGCCTTTATTTTTTAAAATGGCAATTTTCTTTTTATGATTACCCAATGGCACATACTACCATACCTCCCAACATTTTGGAAGTAAAAAGAGGGACAACATTTTTTTTCCCGCACATAGCGCAGCAATTTTTTGACCACACCCCTTTCTGTGGCCACACCCCCTAATTACCATGTTCGGTTTACAAAATCTGGCAGGTTATGAAAGTTTGAAAATATTTCTCCTTATCTAAACTGTGTTTTGTGTCTCAAAATTGTTACAAAGTATCTTATTTGCACCTGTTAGCTGTTCTGGGCTCTCTGCTAAAAGCCAATTAAGTGAGAAACTTTGTTTCTTTTTCTGGCTGTTCAGTGCAGAGAAAAGAGGGACTTTCCAGTACAAATGAGGGACTGCGGGTTGAGCTGTCAAAAGAGGGACTGTCCCTCCGAAAAAGGGACAGTTGGGAGGTATGTACTACTAAAAAAATATATTATTATGCAAATGGTTTATTTACATGAAGCAGGGTTTTACATATGAGCTGTTTTATGCAATATATTTTTATAGAGACCTGCATTGTTTGGGGGGAATAGTTTTCCTTTATGGCAAATTTCCTGACCTCCAACAAATTTAAAAATGTAAGGTAAATTACTTTTGTCTCACAATGAACTGACTGACTTATTAGCACATTAATGAATTATTTTTTTCTACTTATATGAAATATTACTGACTAGTTATAGGGCCCCACAGCAAGATAACAACAAGACATTTTCTTGAAATATATATTACAGCTACTTATCAGTCCTACTGGGCCCCTATATTTGCTGGGCCATAGCAGCTGCAGAGTCTGTTTCCTCTATAGTTATAGCAATGATTTGTGGATCCACTGTGGGGACACTTTTGCCCTAGCAAAACCTACTTATCAGCTAGTTGATAATATGATTAGCATACACAAGGCGTATGGCCTTAAATGTTGGTACTTTTGTTCATGTGGAGCCCCATATAAATAACCTAAATAGAGCCCCAACATTTCTGATGGTGGCCCTGTGTATATGAAGCTTTTAAATTTACCTTACTGATATATATATATCTTCAAATCCTGGTCATTTATATTGGCTGCCACTGCATTCAGTACTCATGGTACTTAAAATGTCATCACCTCCCCACTGCATTAAATAGCTTCACAGAGGAGAGAATGATTTCTCTGCCTTCCCATTTTTCTTAAACTGAGTCACCTAATTCACATATTGAATTGACCTTGCACAATAAAGTACTGGAAATGGGTGTTCCCAATATGACATTACTAAATAATAATGTGCAAAACTGAAAACGTGCTGTGAAGATGGTGTTCCACATACCAACCTCACCTTTATATGACAATACTTGAACAAGATCTTAAAACAGTACATGCAAATGTAATTGATGCAATCTTGTTTCTCTTCTCCACTAATAGATACCTTTACCCAAAGGTAAGCAAGCAAAGTTCCGCTGCACCCTGCAGATTATACTAAAAAGAGACTCTTTCTACTGATAAGGATTCATATATTACTCATATTTTATATAAATGTTTTTTTTTTCATTCAACAGGAGTGCAAATAAATTAATGATAATAGTACTTACTGATTGGAATTTATATGTTCTATTTTTAATTTTTCATCACACTATCCTGCTTGAGCTGTGGTAATGTTTGGCTTGTTCAACTGATCAGCTGATAGGCAGTGTGTTTATCCATATAGAACTGTGGCTCAATCACAAATCCCAAATTTATTCAATGGTGCTTCATAACACTTAACAAACGATCAAACGTTTTGGGACCGCATGGCCCTTCCTCAGTGATCCTCACTGAGGAAGCGGTCCCGAAATGTTTGATCGTTTGTTAAGTGTTATGAAGCACCATTGAATAAATTTGGGATCACCCCATTTGCTGCAAGCACAGGTATTGGCATTCTTCTTTACCTCGATTTCAACTGCCTGTTACCAGCCAGGATTGGATTTCAAACCAAATATGCAATTGAGGATTTTTGGGGAAACCTCTACCTGATGCTACTGCTGACAGATTGGTTGCAAAATCTGCCCTGTGTTCAAAGTACTGGCACCCAAAATTAGATATGGATTACCCTCTTCTACCTATGTCCAAACTAACCCTCCATCACTTATGTCACTGATGGGGGTGGGGCACAAGTAGGTTAATAAAAGCAGGTGTGGAGGTCCCTGGCTATGGTTAGGCCTGCCACCTGCTAAAGAATTAAATAGCTTTTGCTTTGTCATGTGGGACACTGACTCTGATCCTAGGAGCATGTCTAAAATAGATAGACTTTAGTTGTTTGCCAGAAAGGAAAATGAGAAGCAGGCATGGTATGAGGGAGATTATGACAGATGAATTCAGATAAGAGATCTAACTGTATCAGATTGGCTATTGTCTAAGAGAGACCCACCCACTCCACATTCCACAAGAAAGACAGAAATTTACAACAGAACAGAAAGTAGTTTATGTAGGTTTATGTTGACTGTGTTGAACAAGGAAGAAGACTTGTGATAGCAGAAGTGTCTTCCATAATTGACATCTGGCTACCATTTTAACACTGGCCTGATGCAAATGTTTTTAATTTAATAAGCCCCTGTGCTGGGGATAATGCATAGGTTCATAGCCCCTTATGTAATATATCAAGTATAGCCATTAACAACACATAAAATAAAAGTTGTGGGAGGATGTTATTTCAGTGACCATTGTCATTTGCTAAACTGGGGTTTGCTGTCACCAAAGGATCCACATATTATGCTTCAGTGCAATAGAGCACAGATAATAGAAGGAGGTCTCTGCTATCCAACACACCCACACCCACTACTCAGGTCCGCACGCTTAAAGCTCTTTGTGTCATGTGGGTTACTGACACGCTCAATATAGACAATGAAATCCCATCTGCGGTTTGTAGGAACGCCTCTCCTGTCCGTGTGACGCGACGTTACAGCCCAGCCAATCCTCGCGCTCCGTCAGGCTCTTTAAAAAAATGAGTCCCGGCGATGGTGTGGCAGTCAGCTGGAAGGGATTCATCCGCCCATGTAAACATAAGGAGTGTATCTCACAGTTGGAACCTATTTAGACGAAAAGGACTGACCGAAACTGCTCTTCGCAACGAGAACTGTTATATTTCCCCCAGCAAAAAATTGTAATTGTATTCCGACGCCAAGGGCAAAATGAATGGCGAACGTTTGTAAATGCATACAAAGTTTACAGTGAGAAAGCGTCTATTTGCAGTTCTAACCCATTGAATCATTAATCGATATGATCTGTATCTTGTGAATCAACAGCATTGTTTCTTGAAACTACAACGTGTGTGCAAGAATACGTACCTCCGTGTAGAGCAAGTGACGACTGCACTATAGTGCTGCTTTAGCATATGTCAACAGTGCATCCCATAATAACTTGATTGTGCAATTAAAATGTGTGTGTGTGCTGATTTAGGATACTATTCTTACGTGCAGTTCGGCCATGCGTTTCCGTATTGTATCAAGGGTTCGGACTTGCTCAAGTGGCAGCATACGTGAATATGATCAATTATAGATGAGATTTATCGACGCGATCAGTGTCTACACCGGGACTACTTTTTTTTCCTGCCACCCCCTTCCCCCGCGGAGAAACACTTCTCCACGTTCTGCGCCCTACGGCCTCGCTCTGTCGTTCTGTGTCGGTCGGTCTGTCTCGCTCCTCCTATTCCCACCCTCGCGAGCTTCACAACCGGTGTCCTCGGGTCTCTTGCTTTCCATTGGTCGGGACTGAGTTGACCGGGCTGTTGGCTCCTCTCTGCCGGTCGCTTTCCGGAGAGATGGAGTTCGTACCCCCGCCGGAGTGCCCAGTTTTTGAGCCCACCTGGGAGGAATTCACTGACCCATTCGCGTATATTAGTAAAATACGACCGATTGCTGAACGGAGCGGGATCTGCAAAGTCCGCCCGCCTCCGGTGAGTACCGGGGTCCTCTCTGTACGGACTAGTCAGCTGCTCCCTCCCCTTCCCCGCTGTACGTTCGATTATTCGCTCTCCTACCTCGGCCCTCCAGTCCCAACATCCTGTAACATTGTATAGTAGGTGCTGGAGGCCCGCAGGTTGTACTGTATTCTTCATGCTTCATTTAAGTTAAGGCGAGTATGGCTTTAGACAAACCCTCGCGGTAAGTGCACATCCATATTGGATCTAGTGTTGCTAGTGAAGAGGGCATTTAACTCCCGGAAGCCTTTCATTGGAAATGTTTTATTCTCCTGGCTTGGACCAGCACACTGAGGCCGACAGGAAGTATTCAATATGGCGCCCGAGCCCCCAATCCTTTGTGTGTGGAGAGAGGGGGGCACAATGTCATAACATGACAACAAGAGTAGGCTTTAGCCTGACACCACGACCTTACCAGCACAGTGCATTATAGCTTAGTTAAAGCCATATACTAGAGCAAAAAGTCTTAGGGCTGATGTTGTAAATGAACCTTTGTGGAATAAAGTGACATGGGGACTTTGCTAAATATGCAAACAAATGACTAGTTGTTATAAGGCCTGTATACATATATACAGAACAGACAGAACAGTGTGATTGCAAAATGGTGGCTCCTGTGTGCATGTGTGTGTGATGGGAAGAACAAGGGGTTTGCACACAATTGTGAATGCCACAAACAGTCATTTGGTTATTCGGATAACTGCTTTTCAGTTCTTTTTTTTCCAAAGAAAGATGGGCACACTGTTCTTGTTACATGTGTTAATATCACCCAACATGGCCTGTTGGGGATTTATGGATTTGATGCACACAAAACATGGATCTGGCTTTCAGGAAAGTTAAGATGGAACTCCACCCTCTTGCTTTCCTTATTACAAATTATATATGTCACAATTTTAACATCTCCATAACTTCAGCCTTCAATAATTCCACTTACCATTTAAAATGATGCCTAACTTTTCATTAACCCTACACATCTCCTTTTGTCCGTAATCCTGCTTCTGTATTTTTGTCTTTGAAAACATTCATACTTATTAAGAATGGTGACAGACATTTTTTTAAAAGGTTGGTTATCCCAGGCATCATGTGAGCACTACATACACCATTTTCACGAGTTATGGTATTTACAATTTCATTAAATAAAGCAGTTTTGCTTTTTTGGGATGCTAAATATTCATATTTCTCGAAGGAAAGCACATTCTTTTTTTATAATTGTAAAAATTAGTCAAATTTTACAAATGGTTATTTTTGTAACAGGTGATGCCAGTATCTGTGCACATTCTAATCTATAGTCATGATTTAGACCTATAAACACACACACTTATTTAAACAAGCAGATATATATATATATATATATATATATATATATATATATATATATATATATATATATATATATATATCTTTTATTTTTTAAAATCTTAGTGAAATTGCAGTATTTCCTGATGTCACTGTGGTAACATGCAGTTGTTCCAGTGGGTGGTATTTGCTCAATATTATGTGCTTTTGTTTCCTTTAATGTGGCTACAAAAATGTCCCTTTTTGGAAGAGCAACACTGCTTTGTAGGAGAGTGGGTTGGGTGTTATTTTATTGTCCTGTTTGCTAACAAGAAAATAATAAATTGGTTCTTTTCCCGTGATAGGTTTCTTTTAATATTTAAACGTATAGTTTTACTTGATTAAACTGAAAGTTGTCAGTATGCACAAATGCTGTTGGAGAAATGTCGTGGAAGTAGAGTAGGTAGTGTATGACCTAGGCTCTATCGTTTGTTTGTTTTAGAATTGCAACCTCAGCACAAGATTAGTGCTGCTCCATCTTGTCATTGTAGTAATGTCGGGTGGTTGGTCTCAAACTGTGTGAATGGGTTGTTGGAATCTGAGAAAGCTTTAAGATGGTTCATCTTATCGTGCCTGAACCATCAGTGTGAAGTTTATAGTGCATGTTTGTTTGGCCTCCCTCTCCATTTGTTCTCACAGTAACAACCACCATTTTATAGTCAGAGACTGGGAAAGGCAGACACTAAGGCTACTCTTCACATACAAAAGCTACTCTTCACATACAGCTTGCATAAAGCTGATCACCCTTATGTAATACTTGAATTGTTTTATATTGAAGACCAAGTTTTCTTTTACGAACCAAACCCCCATAATTCTTGTTCATTTAGATGCTAAACCATTTCTTTAAACACCTTGCTTTTGAAAAAACAATCTTAATTACAAAATTTGGTTTGTTTTTCTTTATTTTGTTTCAGAGATATTAAAGTGTTATTTAGAGTAATTGTAAGTTTTTAAGTAAGTAATTTATAACCTGCTTTATTGAAATTATTTTTTCAAGTGTTCTAAATATAGTTGACACTCTGTAAATAAAATGTTATATTTATACTATCTTGTGTTCTATGATACATGTTACTATTATACAATGTCTTTGGCATTGACCTATTTTGTTGTAAAGTTAAATGAGACACTTAAAATGGCTTCTCCCCATTTCAAGCACCGACTGTGTAATGTTGGTTTTCTTATAGCTTCCTTAGTCAGCCATGTTATAAGAGCATATATATATATATATATATATATATATATATATATATATATATATATATATATATATATATATATATATATATATATATATATATATATATATATATATATATATAACCTGACTTGAAGGGAAATATTTTGTTTTACCATATACTATTCTTTAAACAATGAACTAGTTTTTCTCTGAGAATTTAGTATTTATTAATACATCATTTGCAGTATATAGTCCATGCCAAAACATGGGACTGCAGTGATATTTTTCATAGAGTAGTTCTATGCTCCTAGTTTCAATGTTATGTTAAACTAGTGTTTCTTTTCTTTTGTTGTATAATATTTCGACAGATTAATATTCAGCATAGTTGCCTGCTTTTGTTTTTTGCCTTAAATGTATGGTGTTGCTTTTTAAAGTGTGGTTTACTATGCACTGCATTGTACATGTTAAAGGGGTTGTTTTCGGATAGATCACCAAAAATAACAACTTTTTTTTAATGACTTTCCATTTTCTATTTTTGACAGTTTTTGTAATATTGAAGTGTTAAGTGTAATCTTTCATCTTCTGAAGCAGCTCTGGTAGGGGGGGTTGCCAACCCTGTAAACTGTTCTAAATGGATACATTTAGTTGAGACATTTCTTATCTTTGTCTCTGCTGAGCAGAATCTCTGGGTTTCGTTAAAGGCAGCTGTTAGAATTGATATAATAGTTGCTAATACTCTAGAGATGCTGCTGAGAAATGTATCAACTCAATGTTGCAAAATTGTAACAGTTTAGCGTCTGCATTACGGCAAGGCCAGACATGGCGTTTTTATGTTAAGTTTTTAAAAAAGCTCAGTCGGGCGTAAATACGCCACTGAAACCAAACGCGACCATCAGCATGCGTTTTTCAGCACATAGGTTTCTTTTCCCAACATGCGCTTCTCATTGTTCTCGTTCCCCATAATTCCGCTGGCTGGAAATAGGAAATAGAAAAGCTATTTAGAAATAGAAAAACTATTTACATGCAAAATGGAGCATTAATGATCGTCAATACACAACGTAAGTACGTCACTGGCTGTAAAAATGTATATGCATCATTTATTTCGCAAGAATTTGGACACCATATTTAAAATACGCTGTGTATTTACGTAAAGTGTGGTTTCAAACTTGCAGATCCCATAGAGTCTATTGACTAGGTAGTTTCTTGACGTATTGGCATTTCTGCTAAAAACAAAACAAAACCAATACTGGCGTCCCGTGGCGGATTTCATCTTGCATTTGCCCTGTGAGAATTGCCAAAGTGCGTTTTCCATTAGTTTCAGTTGTAGTGCCGTTTATGCGTATTTATGCCAGACGGAGCTTTTTTAAAAATGCAACGTCTGGCCTTGCCCTTATTATTATTGAGCTGCCAGACTTGGGGACATTTTAAATGTAAACTTAGATTTTGGAAAAACAGTAAAAAATAAATAATGGAAAGTAATTGAAAAAAGTCTTTATGGGAAAAATCTTAAAACAACTGAATTGAAGTGTTTGGGAGTTGAACAACCCCTTTAAGGATAGTGTTGTTTTTACTTTCTGTGACCACTGACCTGTATTTTCACAGGTCAGAGCATATTCCTTTTCTAATAAACGCAGTTGTACATTCTCGTCTAATTCTCTGTCTCTTCTGCAGGACTGGCAGCCTCCATTTGCTTGTGATGTGGATAAACTGCACTTCACTCCAAGGATCCAAAGACTGAATGAGCTTGAGGTAAATAAAGTTACAAAGTTAGTTCAGGATATCCCAGATGAGCAACCTTTAAATGTAATAACACATTACAATGCAAAAATAAAATATAACTCCATTGACATCCTGTCTCTCCCTTAGGCTCAGACTAGGGTGAAGCTAAATTTCCTAGACCAAATTGCTAAATTTTGGGAGTTGCAGGGATGTACGCTGAAAATTCCTCATGTGGAGCGAAAGATTCTAGATTTATTTCAGCTGAACAAGGTGAGGATAATGTTGCTTCTTTTTTTATTCTTGCCTATCTCTTGTTGCGCCTTCAACAGTTAAAATAATTGTACTGTTTTATGACAAGTGTGTGCAAGATTTATAGCAGATGCATATATAACATATATCCATCCCTCCTCATCTTCTACATTATTTTATATTACATTATAAACATACATGATACTTACAAATATTGATCAATGCATGAGCTAAGAGTGCCTTGCTCAGTAGAGCTTACAGTGTTAAGCAGAAGTTGAGTAGGCCCAATGTGTGGGAAGGGGTACGATTGGGATTTGACAAAATGAGCAATGTGGCATTGAGCACAGCAGATAGCAAGGTGCATAGGAGTATAATGTATAAAGAAAGTAATGTTAGGCTAGAAGTGGATAAGCCTCTATAAAGAAATGTGTTTTAAAGGGGTGGTTCACCTTCAAACAACTAGTTGTTTTCAGATAGATTACCAGAAATAATCACTTTTTCCAATGACTTTCTGTTTTCTATGTGTGACTGTTTTTCTAATATTCAAGTGTCTTTTTTTCACCTTCTGAAGCAGCCCTTGGAGGGGGGGTTGCCGACCCTGTAAACTGTTCTAAATGGATACATTTTGTTGATGCATTTCTTATTTTTGTCCCTGCTGAGCAGAATCTCTGGGTTTCATTATAGGCAGCTATTAGAATTGATACAATAGTTGCCAATACTCAAGAGCTGCTGTTGAGAAATGTATCATCTAAATGTTGCAAAATTATAACGGTTCAGAGTCTGCACCTGAATTACTGAGCTGCCAGACTGAAACACCAGAGACTCGAACATTCAACTTAAACTTAATAAACAGTAAACAGTAAAAAATAAATAATGGACTGTAATTGAAAAAAGCCTTTATTTCTGGGGAACAATCTAAAAACAACTGAATTGAAAAAAGTGTATGGAAGGCGAACCACCCCTATAAAGGAGAATTCAACCTGTGGGGAAAAAACCTGTACCCCCCACTGCAGGTAGATCTCCACCCCCCAGGATTACTTCCCCCTGAGCAAATGCCGCATACTTTGTAGTTACCCCTCGGTGCAGATTCTTCCAGTGTAGTTGCACATATCCATCTTCCGGCTCCTCTGTAAGCTGACTGGGAAATCAGTATTTCAGCGCATGTGCAGTTGAAGCAGTTTGCTGGTTTGTGACAATTGTGCATACGTGGAATTACATGGAAATTACCGATCTCTGTCTGCTTACCGAGGAGCTGGAAGATGGATGCGTGCAACTCTGCTGGAAGAATCTGCGCCGAGGAATTCTCCTTTAAGATATTGTTTCAAGGCAGGGCGATTAGGAGAAAGGTTTCTTGAGAATTCAAGAACAAGGGTACATCTATGTTTCAATGTAGGGAGATTAGGATTGGGACATGGGTAAGAATTCAAGAAAAGAGGTGCAGCTATAGAGACGGCTTAACTGCATGTCTATGAAAAGGTAATGAGTAAAATGCTGAAGATTAGTGCTTTGGAAGCAGTTTGAGTTCTGAGCCTTTAAATGTCAGGGTCAATAGTTAGAATTTCATCTTGAAAAGTAGTGATAGGGTACCATTATTGGTAGGGTACCCCAATGCATCAGGGCTAGGGAGAGGAGAGTTGGTTATACTGCAGTTATGTGTTATTCCACATTACAGGAAAACCCCATGCCCTTGCTATTACTAATCTTCTAAAACGTCATTTTTTTGCAGTTGGTGGCTGAAGAAGGTGGATTTGATATAGTTTGTAGAGAAAGAAAATGGACCAAGATAGCTACAAAAATGGGGTTTTCTGCAGGAAAAGCTGTGGGTTCCCATATTCGAGGCCATTATGAGAGAGTTCTTCACCCTTACAACTTATTCCAGTCTGGGACTAGCTTACTGGTAAGAATGTATAAGCCAAACATGAATCGTCTTCTAGCAAACTTTACTTCCTGTATTTTCTCTCCCATCTCCAGCACTGTTTGTAAAACAACCATTTTTTTCAAGTGTCTTCTAGGAGGTTAGATTCACAGCAGTGACTCCTTTGGCCACAAAGGCATCGAAACATGTTGAAACTGGGGTCTGAGGTTTCCTGTACTCTACTGAGTTAATTTGCAGTGCAGGATATCTCACTGGTTGCAGTTAAACTGGTAGTTCATCCGTATTGATATACTAGGGTTCCATTATTATTATATGTATGCTTTAGGATTGTAGGAGGAAACTGAAGTACCTGAAGGAAAGTCATACAAACCAAATCTAGGACTCAGCAGTGCTAAACTTTGTGCCACCATGCTTCCATCTTTCCTCTTTCAGCTTGATGCCACAACTTCTGCTTGATTCAGTAAGGGGTATTATTGCTACCTATTGTTTGTATAGCTTTAACATATTTCACAGCACTGCACAGAAATTATGTCTTCCACATTAGTGTGGGGTTGATTCTGGGCCTATGTTTTTCAGCAGGCTGAGTTTCAACTCAGTGTGGCGTTAACCTAACAGGTGTAAGACCAGCCCCTGTGTTGTCACTACTGTTGTTTCCCCAGGGCTGCTTAAATTGGCTATTATCTAAAATTAGTATTTAATTCATTGCTGTGGAAAAATAGTTTTCAAGCCCCTTTGTGCTTTTTGTGTTATCAGATGGCCAGCAAATGTTATCCAGATAATTTTTTGATTGGTTTATGATGCATGCTACCTGCAGACTGGCCCAGCAGGATGCCACAAAAACTCCCGCTATTCCCAGCTGTCAGAGGGCCCTTCTGCTCCTTTGTGACTTCTATTGCCTAGATCTTGGACATTGCTCTTTTCTTACAAAAACAGAGGAGTAGTGATGAGACTCTGGTTACCTGTACTGATTTAACATCAAAATATATATATTTTTTGAAAGCTACTTATGGCTTTGCCATAAAGTATTAGCACAATACTTTTACATTACTTGTCTGGTGCCCCATGTATGAGGGGACTGCCATATTTGTGCAGCAGAAGTCCGTTAGCATTAGAAACTTTAACTG
Source organism: Xenopus laevis (assembly GCF_017654675.1). NCBI lineage: Eukaryota > Metazoa > Chordata > Amphibia > Anura > Pipidae > Xenopus > Xenopus laevis. Next base: position 64,739,729 of record NC_054374.1, read on the forward strand.
ACAGGCTGAAATGGGACAGTCAGGTTGGCAAAACAGGTTTAGAAACTCCAACTAACAATTACTTACAAAAGCATACCTCTCAGCAAAAACGAGCAACATGACCTATAAGTAACATTTAATGTACATTCATATTTTAAAAAGTAGTTTTTTTTTTTTTGTTTTTTTTGTGTCAGTATCACTTTAAGAATTTACTTATATTTACAATATTTACTTTAATATATATTCCAGTTTAGTAAGATTCTTCAATATGCCACCTAATTTGATATAACCTGTCTGTTGCTTAAGTGTTCATTTTGGGGGTATAGCTAACCTTTAAGGTCACTAATCATTGATTTATTTATCTTTTCACTAATTTATTGGATTATTTGTGTAAACACTTACTTGAGGTAGTTTGATCTGTTTTAATAAGAAGGCTTTTCAAATTAGGTAGTTTATATTTTTAGAATAGTTACTAAATAATGCCTTTTTGCTTTTTTTTTTTTTTTTTACTTGTACATATCACTGTTTTCAATTATAGGACACTATTACTATCTAGCTTCTTTTATTTTAGGCTCCTGTTTCTTGCTCAAAGCTGGACAGTATTGCTAATGATAAGGTATGACATATTACGTTTAAAATTAGATCTTCATTCTGTTCTCTTTTTTTATGACTTCTGCTTTGTCAATTGTTGTTGTTGGTGTGTGTGTGTCATTCTGTAATTTGCAGACTCCTACAATACATTAACTGCTTCACAAATCACACTTTAGTTCTTGCACTGTGCTTTAATCACTTGTCTTAGTAGCTGCTTTTACTATCCTGACTTCACTGTGCCTATTCAATTCTTAAGCAGTTGTAGGTATCCGAAGAACACCAGTATTGTTGGTTAGTCCACAGAAAACGGACAGTGGTACATGCTCCAATGAAAGTAAACTAGTTTTTATTGGTTCCATAGGCAAATGGGTCCATGTCCTTGCACGTTTCGGTTGCTTCCACCCTTAAAGGAACAGTAACCTCAAAAAATGTAATTGTTTTAAAGTAATGAAAATAATGCAGTGTTGCAATGCTCTAGTAAAACTGGTGTGTTTGCTACAGAAACACTACTATTGTTTATATAAATAAGCTGCTGGGTAGCTATTCAAAGGAGAAAAGGCTCAAGTTACATAGCAAATAAGCTCTGTATAACATAATGTTATCTGTTATTAAAGGAACAGTTCAGTGTAAATGGGTAGGCTGTGCAAAATAAAAAATGTTTTTAATATAGTTAGTTAGCCAAAAATGTAATGTATAAAGGCTGGAGTGATGTCTAACATAATAGCCAGAACACTACTTCCTGGTTAAAGCTGATCACAAAGCACATTGTGGAGAGGGGAGGGGGACAAAGCCTGCATAGCTTTTGGTAGGGGTGGGGTTTACTAATCTGTTGCCTCATCCAATAAGCTCTCCTGATCATTAAATTATTTGCTTTGATTTTAAAAATAATCCTTTTTATTGTTTTTTATTTATTTATTATTTATATTTGTCACATTCTGCTGCCTCTTTGTATCTTTAATTTAGGGGTCACTGTTAGGGTAAAATGATAGCAAAGCGATAGATGCCAAAAGTTCCAAACTGGAAATGGAGACTGTTTCTGCAGATTTATACTATCTTTTGTTGAGAATGATTTCATGATATATATCTTTGAATTCTGAGCACACACATGCATGTAATAGAGCTTATCAGTAGAAATAAAATAAATGCTGTACTAAGGGAAATATGTTTTCAGTTTGTGCTATAAGTAACATTTTGTCAATTTTCTTTTCTTGAAGCCATTTTTTGAACCTGATCTCAAGGACAAGGAATACAAACCACATGATATACCACAGCGACAATCTGTCCAACCCTCCGAAAACTGCACTCCTGCCAGAAGGGCCAAAAGAATGAAATCTGAGGTAATTGCTCATTTCCCTAAAGCTGAAATCATGAAGGTTTTGAGAGATTCAATTGTACAGCTTGTCATTATCCCCTTCTTCAAGGTTGTCACCGTTAAAACGGAACCATTAGAAGTTTCAGAACTAAGACCAAGAACCCTTCGTCGTAGAATGGGATACACCCCAAATAAGTGTGATAAGGGTGAGTAGAAGAAAGTTTTCTTTTATAAAAAAGCCTAAGAGAATGCTTTATTTTAAATCTGTTCTATTATAAACAAGCTTTCAGTTGGTCTTTTTGTAGTTTATAGTTCTTACATAATTAGCATTTTGTTTTACTAATCTTTCTGACCAGCAACTGCTAATGCTATCTGGTTGTTAGGCAACCAAAAAATAGATGTACTGTTTTTAAAAATCTTTCAACCTAGCCCCTCTATTGTTCAAATTCTTTTAAAGTCCCACTATATGCAATATACTAAGTTTAATTTTATGGTCTACAACCCCTGTAGTATGCTTTTGTTTACTAAGTCGCTAAATGTTCTTTCTTTTCAACAGAGGACAGTTCTGTTATAGTAAAGAAAGAGATCGTTGAACCAGCTATAGAGACGGCAAAAGTACGGAATAAAAAATTTAGAAGCCAGGTGAGTATAGGACATGCCACTACAATTGATGTTATTAGCATGGTACTTATGAACTAAGTACATATAAAAAAAAAAACATGTTTTGGCTTCATCTTGAATTCTTATACATTGCAGGTGGATTTGTATGCCTGTCTTGTCTGTGGCAGTGGAAGTGATGAGGATCGACTTCTGCTATGTGATGGATGTGATGATAGTTACCACACCTTCTGCCTTATCCCTCCACTCCAAGATGTTCCCAAGGGAGACTGGAGATGCCCTAAATGCCTAGCACAGGTATCATACTATAAATGTCTTAATTGCAGCCGCCTGCAGTGCTACAAAATTAGGAATTTGTAATAATCTGATCTTTAAAACTGAAAATGTAGAAATGTTTACATAGCCAGTTGCTCCGTAATCTATATTTGTAACCTCTATGTCCTTACACTAAAAAGATGTACTGTTTCTTACACTTCTGGCTTACATGGTAGTTTCCTTCTGAAAATATTACTTTTTTTTCTCCTTAAAGGAACAGTAACACCAAGAAAAGTGTTTTAAAGTAATAAAAATATAATGTACTGTTGACCTGCACTGGTAAAACTGATCTGTTTGCTTCAGAAACACTACTATAGTTCATATAGTTCATAAAATTGGAAAAAAAGGCTATATGGCACAGGTTAAATAGTAGATAACTGATAACACCATTATGTTCTACAGGACTTATCTGCTATCTGCTGTGAAACCTGAGCCTTTTCTCCTTTGAATGGCTGCCCCCTTTGCCACACAGCAGCTTATTAATATAAACAATAGTAGTAAACACAGCAGTTTTACCAGTGCAGGGCAACACTGCATTACATTTTTATTACTTTAAAACACTTTTTAATATTTTTATGTTTCTGTAAGTGCTGCGCTGTTTATAACCCAAAGGGCTTACCAATTGTCATTATCATTGCCTACTTTAGAATAGATATTTGTGGCTGATTTTCAAAATGATGAATTAGAAGACTGTCATAAATATTTCTCTGTAATATCAGATTATTCCATAGGGTCTGTTTTTTTTTAGGAGTGTAGTAAACCACATGAAGCATTTGGGTTTGAACAGGCATCCAGAGATTACACCCTACGCATGTTTGGAGAGATGGCTGATAACTTCAAGTCTGATTACTTTAACATGCCAGTGCATGTAAGTATTTCTTGAAGCAAATATTTTTAAAAATCATACCAGAATCTGGATGCCAAACAGAGCTCACAAACATTGATCCCAACAGATGGTTCCTACAGAGCTCGTGGAAAAGGAGTTCTGGCGCTTGGTAAGCACCATTGAGGAGGATGTGACCGTAGAATATGGGGCTGACATAGCATCTAAGGAATTTGGGAGTGGCTTCCCTGTGCGTGATGGTAAATTCCGTGTTAAACCAGAAGATGAGGTGAGTAGTAGCCTTTGCAAGGAAGAAAGATAAAATACATAGATAATTTGTGTAATGCCTGCATTTATAATTATTTTACCTTCCTCAGGTATACTTGGATTGTGGTTGGAATCTGAATAACTTGCCTGTGATGGAGCCCTCGGTTTTAACACATGTCACAGCTGATATATGTGGCATGAAGTTACCATGGCTTTATGTCGGCATGTGCTTTTCATCCTTTTGTTGGCACATTGAGGATCACTGGAGTTACTCTATTAATTACCTGCATTGGTAAGCAAAGATGAATGGGAAATCTCTCTTTCTGCCTAAATTTATATCTATCTATCATCTCTAGATAGAGAGAGAGAGAGAGGGCTCCACAGTGGGTGGCTCCTCCTTACCTCTGTTTGCTACTGAACAGTGATAAAAGTACAGATGAGGCTTTTTGAGGGGATAGTGTAGAACATAGTGTATAAACTCTTGTTGTGGAGTGGCAGCAACATGGTTTTTTTCATACTTTATTCTCTGGGTTCTCCTTACTCCCAAAGTAAATAATTACAAATGATCTCAAGTTGCTTTAATTTAGTCATCATTATATTATGTTCTGCCTAACTGCACTTCTCCCACCTGCTGCAAATGCTGAAGGTATGCAGCTCAAAGGCTGTTCCTCATCCTTAAAAAAGGCCTGGCTTAAGTCTGTTTTTTCATATTGACTTTTAGCTAAATTGCAAGAAATCTTGTACACTAGCTTGCAAAATCCCCTTTTAATAGTATAGCAGCTCAGAAACATTGTTGCAGTTTACTCTAATGATGTAAAATTAAATTTCTTTGCTACATGATGAAAAGTTCCCCAAGTCTCATGAGAAATTATCAAATGCTTCCCATTAACCCATGAACAAAACTTCTCTCTCACATAGCAGTATTGTTTTCCACAGCAATAAAAGACCACAGAATCCTGTATTAAATTCATACTTTGTCTTTGTTATGCGATTGTAATCGTATCAATGTGATTCTTGGTAGGGGTGAGCCAAAAACTTGGTATGGAGCGCCTGGATATGCTGCAGAACAGCTAGAGGAGGTGATGAAAAAATTGGCCCCAGAATTATTCATTGCGCAACCTGACCTCTTGCATCAGCTGGTGACCATAATGAATCCAAATACATTAATGTCGCATGGTGTTCCGGTAGGTGACATTAGTTAGAGACCTTTATTATGAGTTGATTCTGTGTTCAATTAGTAACTATGAATCTGCACTTTAACTACACAAACACATTTTTAAACTGAATTTAAGTAAAAAACCAATTAACAAAATGATTTGTCATCCTCAGATTTATCGAACCAATCAGTGTGCTGGAGAATTTGTGATCACTTTTCCACGTGCATATCATAGTGGCTTTAACCAAGGCTTTAACTTTGCAGAAGCTGTCAACTTCTGCACTGTTGATTGGGTAAGTGCAAAGGCTTAATAAACTTCACGCTTGTTGATTAAAGGATTTTCAAGCTAACAATTCTTGTGTACTGCCTTCTAGCTTCCTCTTGGCCGTCAGTGCATTGAACATTACAGAGAGCTGAACAGATACTGTGTATTTTCCCATGATGAGATGATCTGTAAGATGGCTGTTAAGGGAGATGATCTTGATATTGTGCTAGCTTCTTCTGTACAGAAAGATATGGCTCTCATGATAGATGAGGAGAGGGCCCTCCGTGAAGCTGTCCGAAGGATGGTAAGTATGTATTAAAATATAATAAATGAGGTGGGTTAAATGTTTTGCCATGCTTTAGCCAATTTTTCCTTTTTTCCCTCAGGGAGTTGTGAAGTCTGAAAAGATTGACCTTGAACTCCTTGCAGATGATGATCGTCAGTGTATGAAGTGTAAGACCACCTGTTTCATATCAGCAGTGTACTGTACGTGTAGCCCTGGGGTCCTTGTATGTCTTCATCATGTGGAGGACCTCTGTAATTGTTCACTCTACAAGTACACATTGGGGTAAGGACTAAGACTGCAAAAGAGGGTGACTCCTTTCTTTTATGTACTGTGTGAAACTGCATGGCCCACTTATCTTCTGTTATAAAATCATTAATAGCTAGTTAACATAAGTATTATCATTAACACAAATTTATGAAGCGGAAACATATGTTTTGCAACGCTTCACAAAAAATGGGTGTTTATATTGAATATGTAACCGTAACTGATAAAAGGTGTAAAGACGGTCCTGCTCAAAAGAGCTTATATCACAAAAAATTTCCAATAAAGTATTTTAAGATATTTTTCTAACTTGAATAAACCTTTAAGTATATACACTATATAAGGCAGTTTCTGTCTGACATTTCATACCCAAACCACCTTTGCTGCTATAAAAGCCTCTAATGTTCTGAAAAGGCTTTTCCTTAGTTTTGTTTTGGAATATTTTGGTGGTTTTCAGTGATGTTGGTGATCAGGCCTGGCTTGCTGTCAGCATGACTAGTCCTCCCACAGGTGTTCAATATGATTCAATAGGGTTGGAGTCAGAGTTCTGTACAGTCAAGTTCACACAAATTTTGTGCAGCATCACTTTGTGCATTATTGTGCTGAAACAGGATATGGCCTTCCTTAAACTATAATGTAAAGAATATGGAATTGTCAAAAATGTCATTATAGGCTGTGACCTTAAAGCAGGGATCCCCAACCTTTAGAACCCGTGAGCAACATTCAGAAGTAAAAGGAGTTGGGGAGCAACACTAGTATGAAAAATGTTTTTGGGGTGCCAAATAAGGGCTGTGATTGGCCATTTAATAGCCCCTATGGGGATTGTCAACCAACATTGAGGCTCTGTTTTGCAGTACAACTGGTTTATATGCAACTAAAACTTGCCTCCAAGCCTGGAATTCAAAAATAATCACCTGCTTTGATGCCACTGGGAGCAACATCCAAGGGGTTGGAGAGCAACATGTTGCTCGCGAGCTACTGGTTGGGGATCACTGCCTTAAAGGATAAGTAACCTTTAAAGGATAACAAAACCCCTCTCGGTAACAAAAGCCCACCCCCCTTAACTGCCTGCCACTCTGCCACCTTTCCCTCTACCACCCCGCACTTTGTGTTTGTTAAAAAGAAGCCCCTGAAAAAAAAACCTGACCCTAAAATGCAGAGCCGTGAAGCATAGTTCCCTGGCACCATCTTCTGCCCGTTTGTATTTTTTTGGGATCTTTGTCGACATAAATCCTGCACAAGCATGCGCAGTTGGACCTAGTCAAGAATCTGCTTCAACTGTCAGTGTTGAGACGGAGAGAGGCAAAGAGAATGCAAACAGACAGCAGATGGTGCTCGGGATCTTCTGCGCTGCTCTGCATTTTTAGGTCAGGTTTTTTTTTCCAGAGATTTCTTTTTGACTAATGCAGGGAGGGAGAGGGGGTGATGGCTGGCATTTAAGGGGGGCTTTGGTTACTGGGGGGGTTTAGTTCTCATTTGAAATAGGTGATTGCAAAATTGATGAGTTATGTTCTAAGCACTTCTGCAATTGACATTAGATATATTTTTAAATTCCAAGATCTTAATTGATGTACCGTTAATGATTGAATTTGTTACAACAGCGCCACTTGGTGCTTTTTCAACCATGAATTAGTCAAGGAAGTCAAAAGAAAGAGTAGGAAGGAGGCCTGATGAGAGAAGTTAATGAGGTTTTTGTTGTTTATCCTAACTAGAAGAACATTGGACCAACCCTTTGTTTTTTTTTTTTTAATCTTTAAGGTTCACTTTCAGTGGAACCAGACTCCCTAGCCAGAACCATTATTTCTCCTCATCCACCAAACTTTATCATTGACATTATGCATTCAGAGAGGCAGTCCTCTTCTTCTCCCATCTGCCAAGTCCTGACTTTCCAATCACATTATGACATATACACTCTTTCAGCATCCAATGGCGCAAGCTCCACAGCTCCACAGCACTGTAGCGAACAGTGTATGCACATTGTGGTGGTAGGCTTGTTTGCTTCTAAGCAACCATAATACCATGCTCCTGCCAGACTGTTCTTGTGCAGTCATTGTTTCTGGAAACTATTTTGAACTCTGCAGTATTATCATAGATAGTGTGTCTTCATAGTTTTGGCATACATGTGTACTAATAATAATTGTCATAAAGTGTACATTATTTAATAAAACAAAAGATAAACATTTAGGTTGTACTTTTTCACAGGTACCGTTACACTGTTGATGATTTATATCCCATGATGAATGCTGTTAAGTTGCGAGCAGAATCTTATGACAGCTGGGCAACAGAAGTCATTGATGCTCTCAAAGCTTCAGGCAATAAAAGAAGTAAGTAAATAAAGTAGATTTTTTTGGATAGATATACAAATTTGATGCCTAATATACATTTTTTTTATAAAACCATCTGCCATATGGGTTGTCATTCAAAAGATCATTTCATTATACTGCAAACCATGCTTAAAGCTTTTTCTTTGATTTTTTTTTATTTTTTTTAAATGGTTGCAAGCTTCCAATATTTTACTTTTTGCTCCTAAACCGTGAATATCCTTTCTATTCTCTATATTCAGGTCTCTCCTGTCTGAGGTTATTGATTCAGGAATCCGAAGAAAAGAAATTTCCAGACAATGATCTTTTGCGCCACCTACAGGTTGTTGCACAGGATGCTGACAAATGTGGAACACTGGCACAACAGCTACTTAATGGGAAACGTCATACCAGGTAACAGTGTAGTTTAAACTCGTGTTTAGTACATTTGCAATACAGGTATCTGGAAACCTGTTATCCAGAAAGCTCCAAACTGTGGAAAAGCCATGTTAAGCAAATTTCATTTTTAAATGTATTTTTTTTCTGTAATTATAAAATAGCACATTGTACTTGTTTCTAAGTAAGCTGCATGGATCCATATTGGTAGTACAACAATCCTATTGGGTTTATTTTTAAATGATTTAACTGACAGTATGGTGACCCCTCTATCCTCAAAAGCGATCTATACCAATATCTATATGAATTGTGGATGGTACTATCACTATAGCCTATGATATTATTATGCTTGTCCAAAAGATCATCCGAACCTCTCTAGCTTTTCATTAACAGAATCAGTACTTGCACTACTAAGTTTATTTTGCCCTTGGTATTATGCAAATAGAGCCAGTTATGCAGATTGTGCCTTTTAAAGGAAAGTCTTCTTCCACTTGGGGTGGCAAAATGTTAGGCACCCCAAGTGATTGTATTTACCTGAAACCCCAGGCTGGTGCGCCTATCTGCAGAAAACTTGCACCGGTCTGGAGTTATACCAGTGAGCGCCAAGGAGCGATCCTCTTCCGGCTTCTTCTTTCTTCAAATTTCCCTGGGCAGACGCATGCACAGTAGAACAAAATAGCCGACTTTTTAGTTAAAGTTCAGATTTTCGCTCTACTGTGCATGGACAGCCGCGCGAAGAAACCAGAAGAGGAACGATCTGTGGTGCTCGCAGGATAAGTATATACAATCATTTGGGGGTGCCTAACATTTGGCACCCCCAAGTGGAAGTAAACTTTCCTTCCCCTTTTAAGTTTTAGATTGCCCTACAAAGGTAAAACATTTCATTCAAATCAGTGCACACTTATTCCTAGCGAAGGAAAAGAAAATCCCTTCTTCAGCAGTTTTTCCCCTAAAGCCACTTGCAGAAATAACCAGTAACCTGGTGAGGAAAAGAGTTCATATTGGGATGAGCATAGGGTTGGAAGGGCATACAGTAAGATTGCAGAATGCTGGGGAAAATATAGTTTGGAATCAATTGTGGTGGGCTAATTGCTGGATTCAAGCACTAACAATAGATAATGCTTGTTTATAAAAGCAGGAACACTATTAAACTATATGTCTGTACTAAAATACAGGCAAAGTTTCTGTCTATATCCTAATTTACTACTTTTATTTTTCTGTTATTGTTGTGGTTCATGATGCTTTTGTCTTGGTTAGTCCTTTATTCCGTTTTAACATAATTTTTCTCTTATGTTTGTTAGGTTCAGATCAGGCGGTGGAAAGTCTGCAAACCAGCTAACTGTTGCTGAACTTAAGTCTTTTGTAAAGCAACTCAACTCTCTGCCCTGTATTATTAAACAGACACCTCAGCTTAAGGTAATTTATTCATCTTAAATCGAGTGTAATTTATTCTTAGGTTTAAACTCTCCTTCCTGGTCTAAAATGTTTCTACAAGAAAGTTACGTATATAAGAAACATTGTATTGGTAATTCTGCTTTTATTTGAAGAGTATGTAAGCATTTGGCATTTTTACAGTAATTGACTATTCGGTTGGGCTTTCATAAACTTCTAGCTTACTTAAAAGTTCACCCAAATCTCCTTCAGTCTGGCCATCCCCCTTTATTGCCTTTATTCATCTTAGGGTTTTACCCTGCACCAAAGTCCCTGACTCTTTATTTTTTGCACACGCTACAAATTTTTGTTCTCTAGCTTAATTTTTGCCATTTTTTGTTCTGAAGGACCTGCTTTGTCATGTGGAAGAATTCCAGTCGCTGAGCCAAAGACTTCTATCAGAAGAAATGCCACAAGCATGTGAATTGCAAGATCTGCTTGACTCTAGTTTTCAATTTGACTTGGACTTGCCTCTGGGGGATATTCGAGAGCGCCTTGAACAGGCTAGATGGCTTGAAGAGCAGCAGCAGGCATGCAAGGATCCCAGGGCATTTACATTAGATGTCATGAGGAGACTTATAGATCTAGGTGTGGGTCTTTCTCCTCACCCTTCTGTAGAAAAGGCAATGGCCAAACTTCAGGAGCTGCTTACCATGTCTGAACATTGGGATGATCGGTGTAAAAGCCTTCTCAAATCCAGGTTTGTAATCACTGTACTAAGTCCTGCCAGGGATGCAAAGTGGGGGGAAATATATATTGTACAATAATTGATGTAATGTATTTCAAATAGGCCCCGTCAACCACTTGATTCCTTAACATCAACTTTAAGGGAAGTGGAAAAAATCCCAGCTTATTTGACCAGCGTTGAATCCTTAAGAGATGCTGTACAAAGGGCCCATGAATGGTTGCAAGAAGTGGAGACTGTACAGGTTAGCACCATTTCACAATTTATCATTTGTTTTTTGAAAAAGGAATGTCAATTTAGATTTTTTTTTTCTGCTTTCTCTCCCAGGCTGGGCCCAGGGTTCCTGTACTACACACACTAGTGGAACTTGTTATCCATGGACGAGCAATTCCTGTTCATCTTGCACCTCTGCCAAGGCTTGAGGCACTAGTGGTAGAAGTCCATGCTTGGAATGAATGTGCATCAAACACTTTTTTAACAGCCAACTCACCATATACACTGCTTGAGGTAAGCAAAAAACTATTTACTTCTGTGTCCTATGCGACACCTGGTGCAACATATAAAATACTACACGATTAACCTTTAAATATGTATTCGCTTCGTATAATTTTGAAATAGTTGTAACAATACACTCAATCTATTTTTTATAAAGCTTGTTTTTCCAAAAATGTAAACTCAAAAATTAAAATTTTTACCCAAAGATTGAGGGGGCAGCCATATTTGTGCAGCAGGAGTCCATTAGCATTAGAAAGTTTAACTGACAGGCTGAGATGGAACAGTCAGGTTTGCAAAACAGTCAGGTGTAGGAACATCAACTAACAATTATTTACAAAAACAGACCTCCCAGCAAAAAACTCAACATGACCTATAGGTAACTTTTTTTTTTCTAACCACCGTTCGAGTGTACATTCAATAAAAATGTTCAATGGATTTAAAGTGATGTGTAAATATAATTGCAATAAGTATTACTAAGTGTCTCTTGAAATAATGTAACAGAAAATCAATCTTGCTTCTTTACAGATGGCTTTTGCTACATTGTTCAAAAAGTTACAACCACCAGGGATTCTAGTTGCTTACTTCAGATTTTGGGAGGCAATCATATTTTGCCAAAAATGTACTGGTCTTGGGGTACTTTCTGTCTTGGCACTGCTGCCATACTTTTCTGGTGTGCCAGCATCCCACACTTGCACATGCAAAGTACAGAGATTGGTGAAGAATGTCTGCACTGGGCACGCAAGGACAATGTAGAGGATACTGGGGCCTAAGGAGAGTATGGTGACACTGAGAAGAAAAGTACCCAGGGCTGGTGCATTTTTGGAATAAATTGTGCTCCGGCCTAGTTGCAGCATTTTCCCCCTCACTGCCAGCGTCTTTGCGGCCAAGTAGTTAGGACTGCCTTTAATAAATAGCATTACTAAGAATACAGCCTTGTGTCCATCTGATCTTGCATTTGTAATGAGCCCTACTGACAGAAGTAGCAAGTGTATTTGCCCTCTATGCCACTTCACTGTTTTATTCTCCAGCTTACTTTTAGTAATGAATGTTTTGGGGAAAAAAAGGCACAACGGTTCCCTATAAAGAAATCAGAAAGATTAGTTTAGATTAGTGTTAGGCACCTTAACAGTTGGGATGAAGGGCATTATTCCTTGAATCACTAACATATTTTTTAAATCTGTTGTCTCCCTGCAGAATTCTGCACTAAAATCCTTTTTTTTTTTTTTTTTTTTTTCCCCCAAAAGAGGGAACAGATTTTTTTTACGTTTAATTTTGAAATCTGTAGTGGGCTAGACATGTTGTTTTCTCAGGTGCCCTCAGTCATGTGATTTGCTCTTATGAACTCCAGACTCTCTTCACTGCTGCACTGCAAGCTGGAGTGATAGCACCCCCTCCCCCGCAGCTGCTGATCAACAGTTCAATTGGCAAGTAACAAGATAACCACTCCCTGACACCTCCACTGCTAAAATGCTCCCACCTAGTGGTAGATATGATATATGCACTCAATAGTAAAACACCTAGCTCACCCAAGTCGGGACTTCTCCAGTTACAAGAAAACAGAAAGCTGTTCAATTGTGAAGTGCTGGCTCTTTCTGAAAGCACAGGATCAGGGACAATGATATGAGATTGCAGTACAGCAGTAAAGAGTGACTGAAGTTTATCAGAGCAACAGTCACATGACTGGGGCAGCTGAGTAACTGACAATATGTCTAGCCCTATTTTCCAAATCGAATCTCTTTTGAAAAAAATGATTATTAACTGATGTGTTTTGAAAAAAACATGTTTTCCCATGACCGCATCCATTAAAGAACACTGTACTAATACTGGGTTAATATTCCCTTCTCTTCTTTTTGTAGGTCCTTTGTCCTCGTTGTGATGTTGGATCCTCTGGCTTTAAAAAGAAAACAAAGAAACTTAAAGAGCAGGTGTTGGGTGGAAAGAAAAAATATATAAAGCCAGATGGTCTGCAGGAACTGGAAAAAGCATTAAGTGAAAGCAGAGACACTACCACAGCGGTAAGGATAACGCCTAAACAAAACATTTACTCTTCCAGGGCTGAAATTAACAACAAGAGAGCTGTTTGCTTTAGCTGAAGTCTGACTTGTTTTTGCACTTGGTCTTTTTAGATGGCAGCCTTGGGAGAAGCCAGACTACGTGAGATGGAGGACTTGCATGCTTTCAGGATCTCTAATGAAAACAGACTTCTATCCAATGAGGAGCAGAGTGACTGGAAGGTGTGTGTCTGCCAAGGAGAACCAGTGGCTCCCATGATCCAGTGTGAGCTGTGCAGAAGCTGCTTTCACACTGGCTGTATTACAGCTCCTCAACATGGAGCCCAGATCTGGCTGTGTCCTCAGTGCCACCGCTCTGAAAAACCACCTTTGGAGAAGATCCTGCCTCTCTTAGCTTCCCTGCAACGCCTGCGTGTGCGCCTGCCAGAAGGAGATGCCTTGCGTTACTTGATTGAAAGGACAGTCAGTTGGCAACACCGGGCACAACAAATGTTATCTTCAACGGACTTCAAAATGGTGCAAGAGAAAATTAGCTCCAGCCAGCTATACAACAGGTGGCAAGCAACAGCTGGGCAATTGACAGAGACCAATGATGTAAGATTTTCATTAATATTTCTACATTAAACAGTCATTGGACTATGTGACATATAGCCATAGGCAGTGGAATTTTCACATAGCAAAAGATTCTTACTAGTCTGTTTGAAAATATCCTTTTTACTGGTCTGGTATTTACGTATTGTTCCTTTAAACTAAATACGCAGGTATCGCAGAGTGTAGGGGCCACATCATTCTCTCTACCTCATGAGTGGGACAACCGAACCATCTATATCCGATCTCCTTTTTCTCCTGGACGCAACTGTATCCCTCTGAAAAGTGAGTTTGTCTTGTTTCTGACTAGAGCATAGGGAGAGAAACACAAAGTTTAATGGGCAATTGCATTTTCCCTAAATTTAGTGCCAACTACAAAACAAAATAGGTGTTCAAAGCATGAATCTTTCTTTTACCTGTAGGTCTCAATGCTGAGTTAGAAGAACTGTTAATGGAAGCACAGCTTTTGCAAGTTTCACTTCCTGAAATCCAAGAGCTCTATGACGCACTTCTGAATGAGCCCAGCCCTACACAAGCGCCAGAGTGCAGCCTATCCCATGTTACCCACAGCAGGGAAAAAGGACCTGTGAGACAGCAGAGAGCAGATAGAAGCCCAGTACTACCAGAGGTAATAACTATACAGTAGATAAGCAAACCTCTCTCATGAACATTTCTCTTAGGTTATAATGGATGATACTTTTTGTGCTTCTGTGGTAATCTTTTTTTATTTTTTTTCACACTTGTAAGGCTGTGAGCTGCATAAGGAAAGAAAGATCAGATAGCACAGACCAAAAGTTGAAGCGCCGTCGAGAAGGCAGAATGAGAAAGACCCCATCTTTCCTCAAAAAGAGGGTTAAAGTAGCTAAACCAAAAGACTTGTGTGGCAGAGAGCTACTCCCTGAGGAGAACCGAACCAGTGATTCCCAATACTCCTTTACATCAGATGAGTCTGATGATGATGATGCATTTTGCCCTGCAGACAGGTGTATGGAGCCTGAAGGTGATGAGGTGAGGAATTGTCATCTTTAAGAAAACGTCTGCAGGAATTTAAATAATATGCCCAGTAAAACATCAAGATTTACTTTTGGTATAATGTAGACAGCTGTGTAATAAGTAAGTTTGCAGTTAGTCTTCATCTTTTATTTTATTTTTTTGTGATTTTAAAATATTTAAATTTTGTACTGCTGCTCTTAGGCTTGACATTTCAACTACTATCTTGTAGCTATGGTTTATTAACCCTAGCAACCCAGCAGCACCTTGGAATCCTGAATGGAAAATAAATTAAGATCGGCAATAAAAAATGTAATTAGCCGTAATGTTGAACCTTAATAGTAAATGAGTTTTGGTTGCTGGGTCACTCACTTACAAGTAAATAATGAATACAAAATTAAAGTTGCTTAGAATAAACCCATCTATAACATACTAACAAATATTTAAATGAAGGAACTATAACTCTTAAATCGATACGTACATAATTGTAAATAAATCCTGTTTTCAAATATAAAATGGTGACTGTAATTACATGTAGCAAACCTTTATCACATAACCCCATAAATGTTCAAAGGTTCTATTAAATAATTATTTTTTTTAAACTACGGAAACCGTAAGTGGTATTGGACAGTGAAAGAGTCTGTTATGATTTAGAAAGACTCCAGACAGGGATGTAGCATCCAGCTGGTAAATCCAGCATTCGAGATGGAAGGAGAACGGTCATAGTGTAAGAATCCTCTTTCATTTAATATCAACGGGTTATATTGCATGTTCTTTAAAGGAGAAGGAAAGGTTAAAACTAAGTAAGCCTTATCAGAAAAGTCCGCCTAAATATACCAGTAAACCCTCAAAGTAATGCTGCAGAGTCCTCTGTCAAAAGAAACACTGCATTTCTTTCCTTCTATTGTGTACACATGGGCTTCTGTATCAGACTTCCTGCCTTCATCTTAAACCTCCAGGGCTAGGCCTTGAGCATGCTCAGTTTGCTCTTCTCCCCACTCCCTGCTATAATCTGAGCCCAGAGCTATGAGTGAGCAGGGAGAGACTCAGGCAGGAAGTGATGTCACACCAAATACTGCAGCTGCTATCCTAGACAAACAGCTTCTAGAGCTTTTTACTCAGGTATGGTAAAACATTCTACAAAATAAATATGCATTCTAGGTTGCACTATTGCAGCTAATCTATTGGCAATAAAATGCCTCCATAGCTTTCCTTCTCTTTTAAGACATTTAATCTTAATTTATTAATGGAAAGAGTGCAGAGACCCTGACAAGCCACCGATTACTCTTTCGAAGTACATTATAGAGGGCATTATAGACAGATTTTTTTTTATCAGTCACATGCTTGCGGAAGATCATTTGGAATGGTTGAAATTGATTAAATAGGTCATTTTAAATTAAACTACCTATGTAACCGAAGTCCTTAGGTCATTGTTACATCAGTAAGTAAACTTAAAGAAAAAAATACTACTTACAGAACCTTGAATTCCATTGGCTTTGCTGCGTGCAATATAATTGTAAATATTTGTTAAAAGGACCTTACTTTTGCGTGCTCCTTCTGTTTGTTTCTGTAGTCTCAAAGCATTTTAAATGTTGTCACACTTCATCAGTAGCTCACATATTACTGCATCTAGTAGTAAGCTTGATTTAGAAAATTTATTCTAATATCTAAACATTCCAAGACAAATCTGGAGAACTGAAGGGCAAAATGTTTTCACAGTGTTGCCCTTGATGAGTTTATAGGTTGCAATAAATTGGTGTTTGACTTTACTGTCTTTTGCAGGTTGACTGGGTACAATGTGATGGGAATTGCAGTCGTTGGTTTCACCAGGTCTGTGTTGGTCTTTCTGCGGAAACAGCTGAAAAGGAAGATTATGTTTGTACACACTGTAAGGAGATCACCTGTGCACGCAAATAAGAAAAGAGCGCCTATTGTAGACTTGGAATAATAAACATGAATTCTTCGGTGCAGGACTATTAGAAAAAAGCACTCGCAGGAGCTTTTTGGATCCCTTTTTTTCATTCTTCAAAGCACTTGTCTGGATTCCTTTCAGACCTGGCTCCCATGCAATTTTCTTCTCAGACCCTCTAAACCTGCTGCACCTTCCACAGAACTCAAAAAAAAAAATAATTGTTTTGGACAATTTTATATATTTTTTCTTAATACTGCATCTGTTACAAGATCTGCTGGTTCTCAGTACAAATGAATTTGATATAGGTTATTGTTGAGAAAGGAGTTTTGTCCCTTTCATACCTCACTCCAGGGATATATTAGGTTAGTGCAGCAGCCAAAGGGGGCCTGAATGAAGTGTGGAAATGTTGTAGCTACATGTGGACACCCAGGTTCATCTCATGAAATACACTTACTTTATATAAATATATATATTAATTTAGTTTCTTTCCTGTAGGACGATTGAGCAATAACACTTATTTTTTTTTTTTAATTCCATATGTTGGAATGAAAGTTGAAACTATTTGGTCTTGGTTTAAATACCTTCTCGGTGCATAGGGTTACTGTACAGAAATCTTGGTTTGAATAGGTGCTTAGAGCAGCCAGAGTGTTAAACATAGCAGACTGAGCTGTACGTTGGCTTCCCTCAAATCCCGTTAATTATTATTTCTTGTTGGT
The DNA here is from genome assembly GCF_017654675.1 of Xenopus laevis. NCBI lineage: Eukaryota > Metazoa > Chordata > Amphibia > Anura > Pipidae > Xenopus > Xenopus laevis. The sequence goes on from NC_054374.1 coordinate 64,757,127, forward strand.
TCTTTGCTTTTCTTGTAGCTTGTATGATGACATTTTGCAGTTTATATTGTGGAATAAAACCCCTTGGTTACAGTACCATCGAGCTGCTGCATTTCATTATAATTAACATGAATACTCTGCTGTTCAATGACATAAGTGATCATCTAATATGTTTTCAACATAATTCGCCACTTTTTCATTAATCAGAGCATAAAGAGAAAATTATATTTTTTTACATGAGCTCATTTAGTTGGACTTGTGTAGAAAAGGTTTATATACACTATCTGAACTTAAAATATAAATATATCTTTATTTTCTCTAAGTCAGCTTGGGGGACACAGGGACCTTGGGTATAGCTAGTACCACTAGGAGGCAGGACACAACCACAAAACAAAACTGACTCCTCCCACGCTGGCTATACCCCCAGCAGGCGGAGCCTAAAGCCAGTTTGAGTTGTGTCCTCAGGAGGTTAGGACGTTTTTTATTTTTGCTACTCTAAAAGTCAGCTAAGCTGACACCAGGGGCAATGCAGACCCTTTACACAACGTAAAGGCTCTTAATGCTACCCCCCAACGTGGGAGCCTGTCTCCGGGGTCATCTTGTGCTCTGGCACAGACCATCCAGCTCACAGAATGTCTCCCTTCCTTGCAGGAGGAGCAAGTGCTGGCCGGTAGACAAGGAGAGCATTGGATCCTTTGGGCCTGAGGTAAGTCTGTTTCCTCAGCCCCTATCCTCTCTCTCCCTCTCAGGCACAAGGACAACAGACCAGGATTCCTCTGCCTGGCCATGCTATCTATAGAGGCAAGGTCCCTACTCTCCCCTTCACTCCCTTCAGTTTTTCCCTGCTGGCACTCTGAGGGGCGTTTCTATCAGGGCCCTTAGGCTCCTGGTTGGAAGGGTGACAGGCGCTTACTGGCGCCATGCGGCGTTTTCACTTAATCTGTGACTCGGTGGGGGAGCGCCGACATTGAACGGCGCTTCCTTCACTGGCGGGGAAATTTCGTTGCGCAAACTCGCGCATGCGCAGTACGGCCTCAGACGCCAGGCGCGTCTCCTCCTCTCTGTGCGTGCCGCCATTTTGGATTAAGTGGCGCACCCTTCGCGCATTTCTCAGAAGCTGAGAGACAAGGCGCAGCACGCAGGGGCACAGGGATCTCCTCGGTCCTCTCCAGGTTCCAGACCAAACTACTCCTCCTTCCCTGCCTATTCCACCGCAGGTTAGCGTGTAGTTCTACCCTCTGGGGGTGGGGGAGGCTTCCCTTGACTTAGCAATTAAGCTAACTTGCCACTTTAGCCATCATCATGTCTGATGGGCCAAGTGAGGGTCTCTTTTCCAGGGCTGCACCCACTGCCTCTGTGACCTATTTGGCTTGTGCCAAATGCTGCAAACGTCTCTCAAGAGGCCACAAGGATCCTCTATGTGTTAATTGTAAATCTCAGGTTACTGAACCTCCAGTATCTACTCCACCTCAGAATCTGGCTATCCAAGGGGAATCCCCAGCTTCTAGCAGACCGGCTTCCCCTGCCAGGGGGCCATCCACTCCAGAATGGGCATCCCAATTGGCCACCGGAATCCCCAAATTGGCTCAGTCCCTGGACAAGCTGCTTGCCCGGCTAGATAATCCTAGGCATAGGTCTTCTAAGCGCAGGGCTCCCTCTCCGTCTGATGACGACAGTATTTCCCCTCCCAGGCAACAGTCTCCCTTCCCACCAGACTCTGGGGATGAGGACCACTCAGACGGTGAACTATCTTGTGGTTCCGGCCATGACGAGGAGGACTCCCATAAATTCTCTTCGGAATCTGTTGATTCACTGATTTCATCTGTACTGGAAACCCTTAACCTACAAGAAACAGGGGCCACAGCTGAGTCCTCAAAGGCTCTTTTCAAACGACACAGTAAGACATCACCTGTTTTTCCTTCACATTCTCAGCTTGATCAAATTATTCAACAAGAATGGGACAAACCAGAGAGGCGCTTCCAAGCAAACCGTCGATTCCTCAGGCAATACCCCTTTGCGCCTGATGTCACCGACAAGTGGTCATCTCCACCATCAGTCGACGCTCCTGTCTCTAGACTTTCCAAAAATACAGCATTACCAGTCCCTGATGCCTCATCCTTCAAAGACTCTATGGACAAAAAATTAGAGAGCTTACTACGATCTGTTTTTTCTGCCTCTGGTTTATCCCTTCGCCCAGTGATTGCCATAGCGTGGGTCAGCCGGGCCATCCAATCCTGGTCCGATACTCTCGTTAACGCTATAGCGGAAGGAGTTCCGCGCCACGAACTTTCTCAGCTCGCCTCACAAATCAAGGAGGCAAATGACTATATATGCGAAGCTTCACTTGACGCAACACAAGTCATTAGCAGGTCCTCTGCCCTCGCAATCGCAGCACGAAGATCCCTTTGGATGAAATTATGGTCTGCTGACCTCTCCTCCAAAAAGTCCCTTACATCCATCCCCTTCAAGGGTAAACTCCTCTTCGGGCCCGACCTCGATAAGATTATTAGCCAGGCTACGGAAGGTAAGAGCACCCTGCTGCCACAACCAAAGGCTCGTCCCACCTTTCGTAGAGGAAAGTTTTTTCGTACCTCCCAAAACAAGGGTTCCAGATCTTCTCCTCCAAGAACATCCTTCTCAAACAGGGGTCGTTTCGGGAACAAGCAAAGACCTTCCTGGCAAAACAGGAAACACGTCTCTAAGACCACTGATAAAACTACCTCAGCATGACGCCATGCTTCCGAGACCAACTCCTGTGGGGGGGAGATTAAGACTTTTCGCAGATACATGGGTCACTCTCATTCAAGACTCATGGATTCACGAGGTCGTTACCCGAGGATACCACCTAGAGTTTTCATCTCTTCCCCCTCCACGATTTTTCATGTCACGATTCCCTCCAGGATCGAACAAACAATTGGCATTCCAAGACGTGATCGCCAGTCTTCTGATCGCAGAGGTTATTATTCCTGTTCCTCCTGCGGAGCAATTCAAGGGCTACTATTCGAACCTTTTTGTTGTTCCCAAAAAAGACTGATCTGTTCGACCTATCCTAGACTTAAAGTAGCTAAACAAATTCCTCCGTCCTCGGAAGTTCAAAATGGAGTCCTTACGATCCGTCATTGCAGCAATGTCTCCGGGTCAATTTCTCATGTCTCTCGACATCAAGGACGCTTATCTGCACGTGCCCATTTTCCCTCCGCATCAGAAATACTTGAGATTTGCCTTCCAAAATCGGCATTTCCAGTTCACAAGTCTGCCGTTCGGCCTCACCTCGGCCCCTCGGGTTTTCACCAAGATTATGGCTGCTGCCACGGCAGACATTCGCAGTGTAGGGATAAACATCACCCCCTACCTCGACGACTTACTGATCAAGGCACCTTCCTTTCAGGAGGCTCAACAAGCTATAAAGACCTCGATGACCAAACTGCAAGATCTGGGCTGGGTTCTGAACCTAACCAAATCCTCGCTACTACCCAGCCACTCCATGGTTTTCCTGGGCATGACCTTCAACACGCAGTCTCAAACGATATCTCTACCGATCGAGAAGGTTGTCTGCCTACAAAAATTGGTGACGAGTCTACTTCAGAAGCCACGACATTCTGCATGAAAGTTCTGGGAGTTATGGTCTCCACCATAGAAGCAGTTCCATTTGCCCAATTCCATCTCAGGGAACTTCAGTGGAACATTCTCTCTTCCTGGAAAAGAAAATCCCTGCTACAGGAGATACAACTCTCTCAACAGACGAGGTCATCCCTCCTCTGGTGGTTACAGACCTCTCATCTCACCAAGGGGAGGCGCCTCGGCGAACCTTGCTGGCGTATCCTGACGACGGATGCAAGCCTCTTCGGTTGGGGAGCAGTTCTCGAGGGGCGGTCGGCTCAAGGGAAGTGGAACCAGCACGAGAAGCGTCTGCAGATCAATCTGCTCGAGATCCGGGCAATTCGGCTCGGCCTTCTCCACTGGCAACAAGACCTCGAAGGCCAAGCGGTGAAGGTTCAGTCGGACAACTCGACGGCTGTGGCTTACATCAACCACCAGGGCGGTACAAGAAGCAGGGGAGCGCTAAACGAGATAAAGCTCATCTTTCGGTGGGCCGAAGCTCGCAATGTTCAACTGTCAGCCATTTACATCCCGGGTTTGCTGAACTGGGAGGCGGACTTCCTCAGCCGTCAGTCCCTCGACCCAGGCGAGTGGTCACTAAACGACGAAGTCTTCCAAGAGCTGTCACTACGGTGGGGCATACCAGAAGTGGATCTCATGGCAACCAGGCACAACAGGAAGGTTCCGATGTTCCTTGCTCGTTACAGGGATCCACTGGCTCACGATGTGGACGCCATAACGGCCCCCTGGCCCTTTCGTCTAGCGTATGCCTTCCCCCCTCTGCCTCTGGTTCCCAGAACCATCCGAAGGGTTCGAAGAGAACGGACCACGCTTATTCTGATAGCACCAAGGTGGCCCCGTCGGGCTTGGTTCTCAGACCTCCTCAATCTTTCCGTGGCGGAACCATGGACTCTGCCATCACTGCCGGACCTTCTCACCCAGGGACCGATCCGTCATCCAAACCCAGGAAGCCTCAACTTAACGGCCTGGCTCTTGAGACACGAATCCTAACTCGGAAGGGTTTTTCCAAGGCCGTCGCACTCACAATGTGCGCAGCGCGAAAGCCGGTTTCAGCCAGGGCCTACTATAGGGTTTAGACCACCTACCGACAGTGGTGCTCTAAACTCAAGGTGAAGTTCCGGGAGTTTTCCATTCCTCACATCCTGGAGTTCCTGCAAGAAGGCCTCTCTCTGGGCATGTCTTTAGGGTCACTAAAATCTCAAATTTCTGCCCTTTCAGTTCTTTTCCAAAGACGTCTCGCTCTACTTCCGGATGTCAAGACATTCATGCAGGGAGTGGCTCATGTGGCTCCTCCTGTTCGAGCGGCCTTTCCTGTTTGGGATCTCACTCTAGTGTTGCACGCTCTTCAACTGCCTCCATTTGAACCTCTCGCCTCAGTGCCTCTTCAGTGGCTCACCTGGAAGACGGTTTTTCTTCTTGCTATTGCCTCAGCGAGACGTGTCTCTGAGCTCAGTGCTCTTTCATGTAAAGCTCCCTATCTCGTCTTCCATCCGGACAGGGCCGTTCGCACCATGCCTTCATTCCTCCCGAAGGTCGTCTCCGAGTTTCATCTTAACCAGGAAATTGTTTTACCATCCTTCTGCCCTGCTCCAGCAAATTCTAAGGAAAGAGCCTTGCACACCCTTGATCCTGTCAGAGCTCTGAAGTTCTACCTGCATAGAGTTCGAGAGATCCGTAAATGTGATGCTCTGTTGGTGCTCCCTTCAGGACCTCGCCAGGGCTGTCTGGCTACCAAGCAGGCCATCTCCCGATGGATCAAACAAGCTATCCAGAGAGCCTACACAGCAAAGGGGAAGGTTCCCCCGACCAGAATCACAGCTCACTCCACCAGGGGTGTGAGTACTTCCTGGGCGTTCCGTAACCAAGTTTCGGCCGAGCAGCTGTGCAAGGCGGCTACGTGGACTTCCGTCCATCCCTTTTCCAAATTTTACCACTTTGATACCTTTGCGGCATCTGACACTCGCTTCGGCAGAAGGGTGCTGCAAGCTGCGGTGGTTTCTACTTAGGCCTCTTTTCCCACCCGGTTTCTGGGGACAGCTTTGGTATGTCCCAAGATCCCTGTGTCCCCCAAGCTGACTTAGAGAAAAGGAGATTTTGTTTACTTACCGTTAAATCTTTTTCTCTTCAGTCACTTGGGGGACACAGGGCTTCCCTCCCTGGATAGAGGCCTTCACTCCTTCAGATATGTTTTGGTTAATTTGCATTTGGATTGTTTTCCATATCTAGTTTTATTCCTGTTGACTTTGGTACAAACTGGCTTTAGGCTCCGCCTGCTGGGGGTATAGCCAGCGTGGGAGGAGTCAGTTTTGTTTTGTGGTTGTGTCCTGCCTCCTAGTGGTACTAGCTATACCCAAGGTCCCTGTGTCCCCCAAGTGACTGAAGAGAAAAAGATTTAACGGTAAGTAAACAAAATCTCCTTTTTTACAGACATTCCTGATTCCACTGATTGGCAAAAACCCATACAGCCTATCATGGTTTCCTTTCAGACACCCACCATAGAACTTGTAATGGAACCCCCTTTCAAGCCTTATTAAATTGTGAAGTGGTGTATTCTGGGACTTGATGTCCGTCTACCAGTGACTCTGGCCCCACACACATTTAATTCTCTGAATTCATCACTTTACAATGGAACAGTGTGGGAAGAGGTTGCATTACATTATCAGCATAAGGGATCTTGGTAAATAGCTTGTCGGAATTACATTTATTTCCTTCAATCGTGGAATTCAGGTTTTGGCTAGCTCACAGTCCCCTGCCAGCTCACACTTGTATCACTTTAAAGCTTGCCAAAGATGCAAACATCCGATCGTTTAAATCCTTGAACGGTCGGACTTCCCCATCTCACAACCTGCCACTAACCATTCAGATCAAATAAAGTAGTAAAAGAACATATCAGCCGATGTTCTGCCTAGGGATGCACCGAATCCAGTATTCGGTTTGGTATTCAGCCAGGATTTTACCTTTTTTAGCAGGATTCGACCGAATCCGAACCCTAATTTGCATATGCACATTTGGGGCGGGGAGGGAAATCGCATGAATTTGTGTCAGAAAACAAGGAAGTAAAAAAATGTTTTTCCCTTCCCTCCCCTAATTTTCATATGCAAATTTGGGTTCGGTATTCGGCCAAATCCAAAATAGAGGATTCGGTGCATTCCTAGTTCTGCCCCTGACGGCAATGTATGAAAGTTATGTCCGACAAAAGCTGGTGACAGTCTCCCACTGAAAATCGTACGATTGAGAATACATGCAGAGAAATTATCAGCAGCCGACAAATCGTTTAACCTGTCCGATCGGCCAAACGACCGATCTCCGCGGGACGAAAAACGTCGGGGCTCTCCACGCGGTCCAAAAATCATCGGATCTTTGCATCTATGGCCAGCTTAAGTTGAAGAAAACAGCCAGCACACAAACTGCTCAAGGGGAGAGAGAGAAAAAAAATCTTTATATAGCGTAGTATTTTTCATATATCGCAACACCCTTCTAGTGTTTCATAATAACATTACTATAAGCCGCTGTGAAATATCAATCTCAAGGCAAGGATATGACATCCTTCCACCAAGGAGTTTCAGCAGTAAAGCTAATCACCTTACCATCCACTGATAATGGATCACAAAATATTGCATGCGTTGTAAACAATAACCTTGTACTACATATTCTTAATAGCTGTGAAACTGCAGGACAAATGGCTCCAAATAGTGTAAAACATCTTTTTCAAAAATGTTTAATAAAATAAAGTGTATAGTATTTTTTTTATTACTAAACGCTAGAAGGGTGTTGATACTGTATATGAAAAATACTACACTATAGAAAGAATTTTTTGTCTTTCCCCTTGAGCCATTTGTACACTGGACCTTTTCATCGTTTCACGATGCTGTGGGTTTTTGGTTCAAACCGTTAATATATTTATTCCTGTATAGCATTAATAATTATACACTATGCAATTTCAGCATGTCTGTTCCAAGAGGACTACAGTTAACATTTGATACACAGGTGCTCTTTATGATTATTTCCTTTAAACTGAATTTAATTTGGATTACAAGCAAGACTGATTTCTGAATTATCTTGCATACTATTCTCTACTATTCTACTTAGTTTAAAATACACACAGAGCATGTGCAGTGAATCAGCAGACTATGGGGAGCTACTGGGGCATCTTCAGAGGCACATATCTTCCCTGATAAAGGGCTGCGGTTGCCTTGGACTGGTATAGAACCCAAAGCATGTCTGCCCTACTTTTTTGGTTAAACTTTAGTTCTCCTTTAAAGCAATTGATTATTTGAGTCTATTATTCATAGCATCGTTGGTCGTGCTGGGATTTGTAGGATAAGCAGCAACTGCTGCCGAATAGAAAGAGTGCACTTTTCAGCTGTAACATTTGCAGACAAAAGAGAACAAAAAGCACCTTTCACTGCTCCAGATGTTGCTGGACTAGTCTGAGAATTGATATTCAGCTGAACCAGGGGTAGGCAACCTGAGGCTCCGGAGCCTCATGCGGCTCTTTATCCTGCTTGCTGCTGCTCGTTCTTGCGGCTTTGCCTATCAGGTCGGCTATACAGCCCTCGCACCTGCTGGCGGCTGCTTGAGAGTGTGACCGGGGTAAGTTAACGGTTAGCTTACTGCAGTCGCACACTCAGGAAGCCTCCAGCAGGTGCGAGGGCTGTATAGACGTCCCAGGAGTGACGGGCAAGACTGAGCAGCAGCAAGATGATTCATCATGGTCCTTACCGAGGTCACAAACTCAAGACAACAGAGGGAAGATCAGCATTGAACTTCAGAAACAGAATTTACATTAAACAGATGAACACTAGTATTTAATAGGGCTATTCAGTGTTTAATGTATTTTAAAGTAGGCCTACACATGCACACTGCACTTCTGTTTGTTGTATTCTGTTGTTGTAACAGTTAAAATAGAAAAAAGGTTAAAACTTTTAAAAGTTTATAATCTGTTTTATGTTTTGCGGTGCCTGACTATTTTTCTTTAGTGGAAGAGGAGGCAAAATGGCTCTTTTGATAGTAAAGGTTGCTGACCCCTGAGCTGAACTGTATACGGAGTTGCAAATCTGCAGGAATGAGGGTTGCCCATCTACAGATGTGTTCACAATAATAGCAGTATGTTGAAAAAAGTGAATAAAGCTCAAAATCCTTAAAATAGCTTTTATTTCCATGCATGCAAACACATTGGTAATGCTGCACATTCTATTCAAAATCAAAACATGAAGAAAAATGTATTCCGTATATAGTTATTCCTTCACAGAAAGTGAAGAAAAGGGAATATTTGGCTGTTCCAAATATAAAATATCAGTGTCTGCATTCTTCTTTACAAACTCAAACATTCACTGTATACACTGAAAAATATTTCAAGATTTTGATCTCTTGAATCGGTGAACTAATATTTAGCTGTATAAGGAGTGTTTCTGAGAACTGTTTCTGAGAATTGCTGCTCATCTGTGTTGCATGGAGTCGACCAACTTCCGGCACCTGTTACATTCCACAATTCTTCTGGATTTCTTGGTTTTGCTTCAGAAACATTTTTGATATCACCCCACAATATCACTCCCATAATTTCAATCTTGTTGGTCTGGAACCAAGATGTTGCTCGGTTTCTGGTGTGTTGGGCTCATTGCCTTGCAACATGGCCTCTTTGAGTACCACAGCCATTCACTGTTTATTATGTGCTTGTGGTGCCTCAACCAACTGTATCACATGCTTGGGGTGTCCGTATGCAGTTTTTTTTCTCGAACAGTGTGCTAGAGAAGCTAACTTATCTCATAATTAAAACTATACCCCACAAATAATGTAGGTCTCTCTATAAAGATATTGCATAAAACAGCTTGTGTAAAACCCTGCTTCATGTACATAAACCATTTTCATAATATACTTTTCTAGTAGTATGTGCCATTAGGTAATCCTAAACAGAAAATTGTCATTTTAAAAAATAAGGGCTGCCCCCCCCCTCCGGGATTGTAGGATTCACGATGCACACAAACAAACCATACTTGTTAGGTCAAATGAGCCAATTAACAGACAGAGTTCTGTCTTTTGCTTCCTGTTACAGTTAGGGGCAGATTTATCAAAGGTCAAGGTGAATTTTTGACTGAAAAAAAATTAGAATTTCGAGATATTTTTTGTGTACTTCAACTAGGGAATAGTCCAAATTCGATTCAAATTTGAAAAAAATTTGAATATGGAAATTTATCATATACTGTCTCTTTAAAAATTCGACTGACCGTTCACCATCTAAAACCTGCCGAATTGCAGTTTTAGCCTATGGGGGACCTCCTAGAGTCAATTGGTGGACTTTGAAAAATCTAAGTTTTTTTTTTTTTTGGAAAATCTTTAAATTGAATGCACTATTCCTTCGATTCGTACGATTCAAATTCGATTGAAAACTGACCAAAAAAAACCAACAGAAAAACAGGTTTTTTTTTCAATTCGCAATTCGACCCTTGATAAATATGCCCCTTAGGGTTGTAGTATTTCTGTTCAGGTGATCTCTGAGGCAACACACAGGCCATGTAAAAGGGCAATATTTACATATATATATATATATATATATATAGATATATGTGTGTTTGGTAAGATTTTTTTAATATGTCACTCAATATGATATAAACCAGGGCTGTCCAACTGGCAGCCCCTGAAACCTGCTGTGTTTGCTTACCATATGTAAGATTTAAATGGTATCACTACAGAGATTAACTGGTCCTTGCATTGTTTAAACCTCAAATTCAGACTAATCCCCTGAATTGTTCATACCTGTGATCCCCCTGCACTGTTCACACTTGTGACACCTCTATTCACATTCTAAAGTCCTGTACTGTTCACACCTGAGACCCAGACTGAAACTGCCCACATTGTTCACACTTTATACAAAATGCTAATGGGGTTCAGGTTCATAAGACGGTAGTAGTAAAATTGAAGAGTAGAACGGCGACGTTGTCCTAAGGGTAAAAGCACACCTGGAGTCGATTCGGGGAGATTTAGTCGCCTGACGACTACTCGCCTCTTCTTCTCCCAGAATCTCCAGGTGCGCCCTAACCCTAAAGGTTGCTACCTAGTATTATTCTATCCCTGGGACATCACAAAGTAATGGCAGGCCGGGTAACCGTGACGGTGGTGTCGTAAATGACCTTATCCTATGCTCATAAAGAAACTAAACCTATAAAACCACAAATCATCGGCCCCTTGTAGTTGAGTAAACAGTGATAAGAGGTCAAGTGTGATATGAGCTAAAAACATCCAGAGACACAGTGGACTGCCCCAAAACCTAGACTAAAGGTTACAGCCTGTATAAACCAACATTACAAGTTGGCAACCACGGGGATTAAGTCGCAGGTCCTGTGAAGTGTTCATTGCCTGCCACTAGAATCCATAAGCGCTTTTGCCTGTGTGTATTTACCGCTCACTAGTAGGTAATGCGCAATGGAGCGGTCACATGGTATAATCACATGCTCGTGACGTCACGGAGGTCCTTTCCGAGGATAAGGAACTAGCCGCTACCAATAAATGACTCCGTCCTAGCTCATCACTCCTCCTAGCGAGTACGTGCAACGTCACTGAGTTTATGTGCGTGTAGCGTGACGGTAGAGTCTCGCGAGATGAAGGTTATGTCATCTGGATTAGCTGTCCGGAAGGATTCGAGCAGCTATATGTTAACGGCGCTGCGGGACGTTTAACCTCTCGGGACAGTTGGCTGTATTAAGAAGATCGGGACTGTTTGGTGGTATGCTCTAGAGTAAGTAGCAATTTGGTTTAAAAAAAAACGCAGCACTGGGATATAATCACCCTCATAACATGAACAACAACTGAGTTTTTGCCCCCATCCCCCATTTTTATTTCTTCCTGTCTTCTACATGTCATGAGTAGGGTCGCTAACTGGCATCCTATTGGATAGGGTAACCTGGGGAGATAATGATGCTGATGATAATCAAAGATCTGTATAAACAAACCCTATTCTCCCCCGTCTCCTGTTTCATTGGCTGTGAGTGACTGGGGTGCTGATTTGTTTTGATTGTAGTGATCATAAGTCAACTATTCAGATTTCACCAAGAAAATATAAACATAGGCAGAAATTATGTTCAATTCAAACCATGGCCGGACTGGAAATCTGTGTGTTCTGGCCAGGGTTGGACTGGGGCGCCCACCGGGACTACTGTCCAGGGCCAACTCTGACCCCCGACCGACTTGAAAGGTGCCACTCGGCGCTCCTCCATAAATGGCGCATGCGCAGATGTCGCTGCGTGGCGCCTAAAGAACATTTTTTTTTTAAAAAAAACAAAAGGTCGGGAGAGGGGTCTGGCCCGGTGGGTGCCCATTAAGGGTCGGTGCCCACCGGGTTTTTGCCCGGTTTCCCGCCGGGCCAGTCCGACAATGGTTCTGGCAAATGCCAGAGGGGCTGCTATAAGGTCCCATATAAAGTCAGTATTTAGTGGGCCGGTGGGGGTTGTTTAGGCCTCTATGTTGGCTCATTGGTCCTCTGTGTACTGAAATGCCAGGGGCTATTTTAATTCTCAGTCCGGACCTGGCTCAAACCCTGTTTTTTAAACGAGGGAGTAACTGCCCCTTTAAAACATGCAGATAATTAAAAATATCGCAACACCTCAATAGTGTACGTATAGAAAACATTGATTTGATTGTGACCTAACATAAGCCTATCAGACCTGTGGTTCCACTGTCTGCAACGAATTTTACAACAAGTGCTTTAACCATTTGGAGCAGTTTCTTAATCAGTTGACAAATGCAGGGCAATGGGACTCGAATAAAGGACTTACCCCGTGGTGCATACCTATGGAACTATAGTTAAATTACTGTTAAAATTGTTCTATATATATGTATCTGACTTGTTATGAGAATAAGTATAAATGTTGTGGTTGTTTCATTCTTTGCGAATAGGAATGAGTTCATGTTTTTAGTAAGGGTAGGATGACTTTGCAGTTTAAAGTTTGTAAATATGTCACATGGGCTTTTGGGACTATTCTCTGTCTATAACATAGTGCCTATATGCTCTCTATTCTCTTTCATATGTTGGTGACATTTATATTTAGGGTTATGTGCATTCCTTCTTTTATTAACTTAATAGTTCCAATTATTACCTTCAAAAATAGCAGTTTTTTAAAATTGTACATTTATATTATATATTTACTCTGCAGATCCATGCTAAAGTGTCTATGATCAACTGTACCGTTTTAACCTCTGAAATTTTTATTATGTTTTTTAAACATAGACATACTGGTCTTGCTTCATTAAATTAGTTAAATTTGTGTTTTTGGCTGAGACAGCTTATCTGCTGTTTAACTTAAGCCTTTTCCCATTTGTATAACTGCCCCATGGCTACACAGCAGCTTATTTACATAAACAATAGTGGTGTTTCTGAAGCAAACACAGCAGTTTTACCAGTGCAGGGCAACGCTGCATTATATTTGTATTACATTAAAACAATTTCATTTTTTGATGTTCCTTTAAAGGAACAGTAACACAAAAAAATAAGTGTTTTAAAGTAATGAAAATATTATGTAGTGTTGCCATCCACTGTTAAGATTTAGAAACGCTACTATAGTTTATATAAACAAGCTGCTGAGTAGCAATGGTGAAAATTGAAAAAAGGCTGCTTTACAGCCCAGGATTTGGCTTAGAAAAGGCACTGTATCCGATTTTAATTGTTTTGTATGATTCAATTTAGTGTATTCATATTGGAAATCATTTAAAAAAAACCTTGTTAGGTATTAGAAATAATAATTTAGAACTTTCTAGCTTTCTACATCTAGTAAGACTAAATCAGCCAAATAAAACCAATTAAACTGAACTTTTCTCAGTAGTAAAGTTACAATATTAAGTTGGTGATCAAATGTGTTTAGGATAAAACAACTGATTTTAGCCCATGTTCTCTTCCTTGGCCGTTTTTGGTACTTCTGGGAGCTTGGAGACTTGCTCATCAGTTTAGAAAATGAAAAAAAGTATTAATTCACAGTGTGGGGACTTCTTACAGATGGTTTCCCTTGCTAATTAATTTAGAGGGGACTTTATACCTATTTTTCAGTATGGGTTCAGTTAATAAGATGTGCATACTTTTTCCCCTATTGATTTAATTATATTCAATCTGACTTTTGCTATTTCTTAAACTAAACAAGATAAAAGCTGTTCCATGTTTGGTCCTAAAATGGTAGATAATTTAGATTATTTGTGTACAAATCCTGCTGCACAGTGGGCTTCTGCTAACAAAACAGTCACAACAAAGGTTGAAGGGAGGAAGGCACTGTTATTCTATACCTCACAGAACCAATTTACCGATCACGAAACAAGATAAGAACAAGATACCGAAGACCGAGCAGATGTCACCCAGGGGGATTTTTCATTATAAATCAGGTTACAAATCTGATAGAGCCAACATTTTTCCTAATATGGTCTGGTTTATTGGGATTTATGTCTATATACATTTTACAAGGCATAAATATTTCAAGGGAATGTCAACCCCCCCCCCCCAAAAAAAAATTAATTTGCTTTGCCTAATTAATTAAAGCCTAATTCTAAGCAACCTTGCAATATATATTAATTACAATTTTTCTATGACTTTTAAGTTGTTTGTATATGTTATGCTATTGACAGCAGTGTTTGTCTGTCCCTTTCTATTCTCTGCTTTGATGTCTCAGACTGAAATAATGTAAGACTAGCCAGTTGATTAACATACTTTTCTGGGGGGAAAAATACTTTTGCAACATTGTTTTAAAAGTAACAAACAGGAGTTCAGAAAATGATACTTTCAGTAGCAATTGTTTTTACAAATAACTGAAATCACTGAAACATTTTAATGTATTTTGGAAAGTTGCCTAGAATTATGTTTTCTTATATTAGGCAAATTTTTATTTTGAGGTTGGCATGCCCTTTAAGTGTATTTACATTCTCCTCTCTCTTTCCAAAAGAGTGCAAAAAAGTCAGTTTAAAGTGATACTGACACTAAAATTATTAATCAAAATATTAATGTACATCAAAAGTTACCTATAGTTGATAGTTTTTGACTGATATGGCTGCTGTTGTAATTGTTACTTGAAATTGCCAACCTGACTGTCCCTTCTCAACATGTCAGTTAGAGTTTCTAATGCTAACAGACTGCTGAAGCTCAAATATGGCAGCACCCTCATAGAGGAACATGGGGATCAGACGGGTAAAAACATCTGTAAATTCTTTTTTATGGCAAAATTATAAATAGCATGCAAAGACAATATTATAAAAGATGTAAAAAAAGGTTTAATTTCTGGTGTCTGTATCTCTTTAACTGGTTTTCTGATTCTATCCTAGACATTAACTCAATGGCCACGTGCAAGCCTTTGTCATCCGGGCAGGAATGTGCCCTGTCCAAGAGCAGCAGCAGTAGCAGAGGAGAAGCTGATGATTTGGAACTTGCTGAACTGGGTCCTCTCCTGAAAGCCGGAAGAGACAAAATAGGACAGACCTCTTCTTGTGTATGTATTCCTACAGCACAAAATCAATTCCTTTTTTTTTTTTTTAAATTGACATTTACACAGGATTTTACAACGGTGCCTCTTTTATTCCTATGTACCAAATATTAGCAAGCCAACAATGTATGTACAAGTATAGGACGTGTTATCTAGAATGCTTGGGACCGTGGGCTTTCCAGATAACTAATCTTTCTGTAATTTTGATTTTTATACCTTAAAGCAATTGTTCAGTATAAAAATAAAAACGGGATAAATAGGCTGTGCAAAATAAAAAATGTTTCTATTATAGTTAGTTATCCAAAATATAATGTATAAAGACTGGTTACCAGTCAGTCACCAATCAGTGACTGGGGGGGGCACATGGGTCATAACTGTTTGCTTTTGAATCTGAGCTGCATGCTAAAGATCAATTGCAAACTCACTGAACAGTTGTGTCCCATTTGGCCCCCCAGACTAACTCCGAGTTAGAGAGCTGAAAAGCAGGAAGTAGTGTTCTGTTAGACATCCATTAACTCCAGCCTTTATACATTAGATTTTTGGCTAACTATATTAGAAACATGTTTTATTTTGCACAGCCTATCAATTTACCCAGTTTTTATTTCTACACTGAACTGTTCCTGTTGAAGGGGTTGTTCACCTTCCAAACACTTTTTCAGTTGAGTTGTTTTTAGATTGTTCGCTAGAAATAAATACTTTTTTGCGTTGTTTTCCATCTTTTATTTTTTTAGTGTTTTTTCCAAAATTGAATTTCACAGTTTAATGTTCCGGTCTGGTGTTTCAGTCTGGCAGCTCAGTGATTCAGATTCTGAATTGTTATAATTGACTGACTGATACTTTTCTCAGCAGCATCAGTGGAATATTAGCTACTATTGTATTAATTTTAACAGCTGCCTTTAATGAAACTCAGGGATTCTACTCAACAGGGCCAAATACAAGCACTGTATCATCTAATTCTAAAGGTATCAATTAAGAACAGTTTACACAGTCTGTTTCCCTCCCCAGCTGCTTTAAAAAGACATAACAAGGTGAAAAATTAAACTTTACACTTCAGTATTCGAAAAACTGTCACAATTAGAAAATAGAAAGTAATTGAAAAAAGTCTTTATTTCTGGTGAAGTATTTGAAGATGAATTACCCCTTTAAGTCTACTAGAAAATCATGTAAACATTAAATAAACCCAACTGTCTGCTTTTGCTTCCAATAAGGATTAATTATATCTTAGTTTGGATCAAGTACAAAGTACCATTTTATTATTACAGAGAAAAAGGAAATCATTTTTAACTATTTGGATTATTTGGATAAAATGGTGTCTATGGAAGACGCCTTACCATTATTCAGAGCTTTCCTGATAAAGGGGTTCTGGTATTTGTAATATGGTGATAATAAAACCAGTAACTAGTGTATGACTTAATAAATTGTTTGTGGGGCCCAGGTTCACATGGCCTGTCCATTTCAACAAAGACAGTAGATTACAACCAGTAATGAGAGGCAGGCACATAGCTAGACCACATTAGCCACTTTGTACATGTTGGTTGTACTAAAACTAGTGGCCCAGCTATGTCCTTGCCTCTGCTTCTATTATTTTGTGGTTTGTAGCCTCGGCCAAGTGTAATATTGGAACATAGGTGCACATGTGGCATTAAACTAACAACTTTGTTTTTTATAAAGACACTATCGTGGTACAGATACAAAAAACAGGCACCTTCCCATCATTCATTTATAGCCCACAAATGTATGTTTTGTTTTAACTTTGATTTTGTCTTATCGGAAAGTTTAAATACCAACAAAAAGCAAATAAACATTACAAATGGTCAACTACTTTCATATTGTAATCTATAGGGAGATGAGAATCAAGCAGGAAAAGTGTCTCAGGAAGAGGAGGAAGAGGAAGAAGTGAGGGTTTTAACTTTACCTCTTCAAGCCCATCATGCCATGGAAAAGATGGAAGAATTTGTATACAAGGTGAGGATACATATTGGTGTGTTTGTGTTTTGCATGTCTCATTAGTTCTTCATGGTAGAACAGTTAGTGGGGGGTATCACCTACTGCCCAAAATAGTGCTATAAGCCTTTATTTCTTATATGCACCTCACCTCAAGCAGCACTCCTGCAGGGCCAACTAAAACTATCCATAGGAAAAGTTGCTTTTAAATCGCTAAGTCTTTATTAAGAAATAACTTACCAAATTCAAGATCTGCCTTTATCACGTAAAGGACCAGTACCATCAATTTTTTTTATTTTTTAATTCGTTAGTATAGAACGAAGAAAAACCCCACAAAGACAAGTTAAACTTTTAAATCGCTAAGTCTTTATTAAGAAGTAACTTACCAAAACTCTGTTTGCGCTCCTCTTCAGAAAAGGTGATCCATCGTGCGTCGCTTGATTTCTCCTCCCTGCCTTCCTTATAATAGATAGCCAGGGAGGAGAAATCGAGCGACGCATGATGGATCGTCACTGTGTCACCTTTTTTTAAAGAGAAGCGCAAGCAGAGTTTTGGTAAGTTATTTCTTAATAAAGACTTAGCGATTTAAAAGTTTCATTTGTCTTTTTGTTACTAGTCCTTTAAAGGAAAACTATACCCCCAAAATGAATACTTAAGCAACAGATAGTTTATATCAAATTGAATGACATATTAAAGAATCTTACCAAACTGGAATATATATTTACATAAATATTGCCCTTTTACATCTCTTGCCTTGAACCACCATTTTGTGACTCTATCTGTGCTGCCTCAGAGATCACTTGACCAGAAATACTACAACACTAACTGTAACAGGAAGAAGTGAGGAAGCAAAAGGCAGAACTCTGTCTGTTAATTGGCTCATGTGACCTTACATGTGGTTTGTATGTGTACACAGTGAATCGTACGATCTCAGGGGGCGGCCCTTATTTTTTAAAATGGCAATTTTCTATTTATGATTACCCAATAGCACATACTACTAAAAAAGTATATTATTATGATAATGGTTAATTTACATGAAGCAGGGTTTTACACATGAGCTGTTTTACTCAGTATCTTTTAATAGAGACCTACATTGTTTGGGGGGTATAGTTTTCCTTTAAGCACCTTTAAGGGCAGATTTATCAAATGTTGAGAAACATTAGATTTTCCTTGCTTTATATAACCATTGTGAACAGATAAGTAAGCTTTACTGCTTGATTGATCATTTATTGTGTTTGTTATTAATTTGTTTTTTCCTAGAAGATATCTTCAAGTTCTTAATTAATTTTTTTAAAAAAATACTTCAGTAAATAGATTTTGGTAGAATACATTTCCTGGCAGATCACTGTTTTCAGATAAGATCTGTCTACCCTGTGCAACTGTAAGCCGTTGAACATAAACAATTTTTTGTTGTTGCAGCTATCCAAAATCTAGGTCTCATTATAGATTGCTTCACTGACAGCCATAGAAAGATTTAGTTGTTATTGGAAGGTAATTGTTTATAGCAATTGTTAGCAAGTGTAAAATGGCTTTGGCAACTTTGTGTTTACGAACATGCAAAATAGCATTGTGGAGCAGTTTGCAAATACCATGGCCAGGTGTTAATTTTTGCTGGTGCTTGCTCACCCGTCATCTGCCAGAAACGGGAAAGCAAAATGAAACCGGAAGAAATAAAGTCAGTGGCAGATGGGACTAATACTTCAGATTCTTGAAAATCAGCTTATGCACTGGCCTCTGCTCCCTCCTGTGTACTCATGTTTATGCACCAAAATCTGCTCCATGTGTCTACATCCAGGCCAATGTAGTGTCTCTCAGACACAGGAGGAAGCAGAGGCCACTGGACCAGCTGATCATTAAATAAGGGTTAAATAATATGTGGTTATATATTTAGTGAAAAAATGGCAGCACTTTGATTGCTAAGGAATCCTTTGAATCCAATGTGTTGCCCATAAATAAAATGTTACTTCCATTTATGCAAAAATCTGGTTCTTGACAATTGTGGGACTCCAGTAAAGTGGTGCAATCAATAGTAATGCATTACCAAGCAATGTCATTTGAAAAAGAGTCAGACCTAGAAGTTATCACATTTTACTCTGGTAGAAATGTTATATCAAATATGTTCCTTATAAATCCATAATTGGTCTCCGTTATAAAACTATGTACAATTACTCAAAACCCATATGGGTCATTTGTATTTGGTAAACCAATATTAATAAAAATGTCAGCGTATATCAATGGGAGATCAAATGACAGTGAATTCGTAGTTCTGTTCATGTTCCTAGATTAGACCATAGATTTTAATGATTTGCTGCAGATGGTCCATTTATGTGGTGCTGGTATCAAATTTTTTTGGAAGCATTTACTTTACCGTACTTGGTGGCAGATACTGCTCTTTTTATTCAGAGAAGAGGTATGGCCAAATTTAGAGGGAACTGTAAAATAACATTCTTATCACTTATAAATTAAACAGTGTCTCGGTTTTTGACTTGATTAGGTGTGGGAAGGTCGCTGGAGGGTCATCCCATATGATGTGCTCCCCGATTGGCTGAAAGATAATGACTACCTTTTACATGGACACCGTCCTCCAATGCCATCTTTCAGAGCATGTTTCAGGAGCATATTCCGTATACACACTGAGACTGGAAACATATGGACTCATTTGCTAGGTATGACGTTACAAAAACATTTACCCATAAGCAATTAATGAAAAACTGAAACCACTTGAACGTCATGTTTTGAGTGAGATTTGTATTCAAAGGGCTGGATTCCTGGGAACCAAATAGTTTCAGTACAGTATGAATTTTAAAAAGGAAACCACGTTTTATTCTTGGGTTTTAAAGCAAAATCAAATATATTATTCTTTCTATACTGTGACAAACTGTGGTTCAGTAGTATTCCCATGTTCCTGTTTTGTATCATTGTATCTTTATGCATTCAGTTTAGCTTTTGTTGCTGTATAACTTCCATGCAGTGACAAATAACATGCACTTATTTTGACGTGTCATTATTATTTGTTTTCTTCTGTGAACTGTAACAGAAACTTTTCTCTCTTGCAGGCTTTGTGCTTTTTCTTCTCCTGGGTGTTCTAACTATGCTCCGACCCAACATGTATTTCATGGCTCCTTTGCAAGAGAAGGTTGTATTTGGAATGTTCTTTTTAGGTGCCATATTGTGCCTCAGCTTCTCCTGGCTTTTTCACACAGTGTATTGTCACTCTGAGAAAGTCTCTCGCACCTTCTCAAAGTAAGTGGAGGTAGAAAATGGATTTCAGAACTTGCCAAACAGATTTGTATTATGAGTGGCAATATATCATTCAGTGGGCCAGATTCAATTCAGCTATTCATATTATTTTATTATTATTATTATTATTATTATTATTATTATTATTATTATCATCTATATAATACTTATTATTGTTTAATAGTGTTATTCTTATTAATAATAATAATAATAATAATACAAATAAAAGCATTACCTGTATAGGAAATGTGGAAGACCCAGTTAATAGAATTGGTTAATTTTTTTCCCTGTGCTGGTCCTCCTTTTGGGAAAAGAATTCACCAACCCTTGGAGAAAAAAATATTTTCATATTTTGCTTTTACTCTGTATTCAAGTATTTGCGAGACCCCTAGAAAAGATCAGCAAAATGGTGCTGCTGTGCTAATCTTTCCCACTTGCTGAAAAACTTAGTGATTGGCTATACAGGGGGGTGCCTATCATACAGCTTGGAAGATAAGTATTGAACACGTCACTATTTTTCTCGGTAAATATATTTATAATGGGGCTATTGACATGAAATTTACACCAGATGTCGGTAACAACCCAAGTTATCCACACATACAAAGAAATCCAGTCCATAAATGTAAGTTATGTGTAGTAAAAACACTTAACTCTTTTATTCAGAAGTTGTAAAAAATGTTTTCCTTTTTTTATAGCCTCAAGATTTGCCTAATCTGCCCCAAAATTGCCAAGCTCCCTTCTTTTGTGACACCCATTAACCTGGTCTGTCAAGACTATCGCCTGTTTTCCCTCTTGGTTCTGGTCCTAACCCCAATTCATATTACAGATCTCTTAATACAACTCATATTGTGCCTCAATTATTGCAAGCAATGATGTAATAATGAATTTTTGTTCTGTAGGTTGGATTATTCAGGGATTGCTTTGTTAATCATGGGAAGCTTTGTGCCATGGCTCTATTACGCCTTCTACTGCTCTCCACAGCCACGTCTCATCTATTTGTCTATAGTCTGTGTGCTGGGCATCACTGCCATAGTTGTAGCACAGTGGGACCGTTTTGCAACACCTAAGCACAGGCCAACAAGAGCAGGTAATGTGTTTTTTGAACAGCGTCATGAAGATCAGCATTCTTGGGCTAGGATTATTGTGTCGGCTGTCATGTTTTCTGCCCATGTGCTTATGCCATGTGTACATGTGTATTAGTGGGTCTTGATGTATCCTGTTGTAATGAAAGATGTCTATATTGCTTCATAGTAACATGTTTTGTTTTGCATTTAAAGGTGTGTTTCTAGGGCTTGGCCTCAGTGGCATTGTGCCAACCCTTCATTTTACAATTGCAGAAGGCTTTGTGAAGGCGACAACAGTGGGCCAGATGGGCTGGTTCTTTCTAATGGCTGTCATGTATATAACAGGAGCTGGACTTTATGCAGCAAGAATCCCTGAACGTTTCTTTCCTGGCAAATTTGACATCTGGGTGCGTATGGAAATTTTCAGAGTAACCTTTATACACTTTTGCATTATCTTAAAGGGCTAATAATAAAGGGCTGCACCTTATGTGCAATACTTGCCCTAAGAGCACTGACATATGGGACATTTTGTTGCCCGTGATTAATCTCTGGTATAACAGACAACAAAACAACCATTCTTTCCTCTTCAGCAACTAACATGGAAATCGCCGCTAGAGAAATTGAAATTTAAGGTTTCCAACTGAACCTTATAAATACTTATTGCAATTTTGGAATTTTGATATACGTTTATGAAGATATGATTTGTTAAGCATTTTTTTTTCTCCACAGTTCCAGTCCCACCAAATATTCCATGTCCTGGTTGTGGCAGCAGCATTCATACATTTATATGGCATTTCCAACCTTCAAGAATTTCGATATGCATTAGAGGGTGGCTGCACAGATGATTCACTTCTGTAAACAGCAGTAACAGATTGAGACTTACTACTACTTCTGGTGACCTACAGTGGTTGTGCAAAATGTAAATAAGACTGATCCACTAGCCCCCTTTTTTTTAAGATCAATATACAGTATGCCCCTAAAGGTCATTGTCTCTGCTAATTTATTGTTTACAGTAGGAAGGTGCCTAATGTAAATAAGAAAAGAGGAGGAAAAGAGCTGGGATTTTTGTACATAATTGAAATACCTCCTGGGACAAAATAGATGCCATAAGCACTTGTATATCTTGGTCTCTGAGCAAAAATTACAAAATGTAAATTTCAGAAATATAAGATGAGCAACATTTGAATGGAATATAACCTTCAGAGAGCTGCTATACATGCACATTGCCCTTTATAAAACTCAGTGGCTGAACACAAGTCCCCAACATGATCAGATCTTCACATTCATCATAATAGAACATTTTGATATGTTACCGCTGCTGTTCTGGGATACATTTTCTCTCTTCCTAGGTTAGAGTGTGTCAGACCTAGTAATATTCATGGGGCATTAAGGGTAAAGTGGGGTGGATGTATATAAGGTATAAAACTACCATAAAATGTGATGCCTTAGTTGTTCGTTAAAATGAATTAATGGCTTGTTATGGTATACAGTAATCTGCCTAAACCAAGATGTTTAGTAACATAAATTACTTTTAACTAGGGCTGATGATTTCTATTCACTATTAGTATTTTTTCTGGATTTGGCTACTTCTCCATTCTTTCTAATGTGAGACACACCACATATTACAGAGTATTTCTTATATAATCCGCTATAAATTGGGATTACAGCTTTCTTGGAAATGTTCTCTGAAAGTTATAGTTAGATTGTATATTAATGATGAGTATCTACTGTAAGTACAGGTATGGGACCTATTATCCAGAATGCTCGGGACCTGGGGCTTTCCGGATAACTGATCTTTCCGTAATTTGGATCTTCACACTACTAGAAAATCATGTAAATTTTAAATAAACCCAATAGGCTCATTATACTTCCAATAAGGATTAAATATATCTTAGTTTGTGTCAAGTACAAGCTACTGTTTTATTATTATAAATAAAAAGAAAATGATTTTAAAAAAAAATTGGTTTATTTGATTATAATGGAATCTATTGGAGACGGCCTTTCTGTAATTTGGAACTTTCTGGATATCTGGTTTCCGGTTAACGGATCCCATACCTGTATGGATTAACCATCTTGCACTTTATAACAAGTATTTTTATACATCGGTAACATATATACACAATTGGTCTGGACACTGGGGATCCTTTTCTGTGGCTATACAAAGTTTGCAGAGTTTTGCAATGAATACCATACCCCACCCCAGTGTGTGACTTTACACTGCAAATTTATGTTCTCTTACAGTGAAAATGGTGATATTTTGTATCTTCAAGTATTATAGTGACTCTATACAGTTACTGTATATGGACACTTCTATACTGTGCTGCCCCATGAAAAGATAGCTATTACATTTTCATCGTCCCTAAACTGGTTCTGGTTATTTTTTTTTAAATAATCTAATGTTGAAATCAAAGTAAATACTTAATTTTATATTACCTATTATGTCTCATTTGAAAAACCAGCAAACATTCCAAACAGTGACATTGAAAATTTCCATGGTCAAATCTAGCATCCATGCACAACATAAAGGAAACATTTTGGCTGTAGTATTTAAATGTACAGGTAAATATTTCAACGGGTAAATTGAAAGAAGCATGAGTTCTCTCGAGGCACAATATAACGGGGGGGGGGGGGGCGGGAGGATTTAATGCTCAGAGGTTGTTTTGTGCTGTTAAATCTTAGTAAAGCTGTGCTTCTTTACTTCATTACAAAAGGCATTTTTCAAAAGTGATATGGGATGTCTACTGCTGTGTTGCTCGCTGTTAAAGATCTGTTACGTTTGGACCTTTAAATAATACCCACAATCAGGGCTGCTTTAATAAATGGGCAAAAAACTGGATGGCCCTCCATTAATTATTTTATTTGTAAAAATGACAAGCATCCCTCAGAAAAGGAAGGCCACTCATTTTAATTCCGCTCTGCAGTGTAGTATGTCCTTTTAGGGGCACCACATGGGACAAATGTTGACCATACAGGACTTGGTAGAATAAATTCATACCGCATAGAAATAATAAGTAAAATATTTATTTCAGTTTCATATTTTTGTGAGGACTACCTGCTCTCAACAATAAAAAAATGTATGGTAGGATGGTGGTTGGCTAAATAAATAATGATAAAAAGATAAACTATACCCGAAAAATGAACATTTAAGTAATAGATTTTATAGTTTATATTATATTAAGTGACATATTAAAGAATCTTAACAAACTGGAATATACATATTGATGAATATTGCCCTTTTACATCTTTTACCTTGAGCCCCCAGTTCATGATGGTGAGTGTGCTCCCTCAGAGACACCTGACCAGAAATTATGCAGCTCTAACTTTTACAGGAAACAGTGTGGGGGAAAAAGAGAACTTTGAACTTTGTTTGTTTGCGCTGTGAATCGTATAATCCCAGAAGGCGTCCCTTAATTCTTGAATTTGCCCTTTGTTAGTAAATGAGTGTAAGTTCAATGGATAAGACTTAATTTTTGCCTATTGTTTTAATCACAGAATTCTATGTTGTTATCCCTTCTGATAATTAGTTACATAAATAAACAGACACCCATTATGCAGGGGGATTATCTGTTCTCTGGTATTATCTACTTGCAAGGACCAAGAATTAACTAAAAAATGTAATGTAAACTATTAAGTAAACCAAATCATCTGTTTATTCCATTTTATATAAAATGGTCTTCACAGTAACACTCACATGCTCCAGGTTTCTATGGGAAGATGCACTAAATCTGATATAGACTGTGTATCCAACCTATTGGGTGTTTATCCCACCGCTAATATTATAGTTGCAGCAGCCGTTGCTAAAGAGGCATTAGAGGCTGACACAAGAAATTCAGTAAGGGCAAGACAAGGTTTTTTCATTTTTTAGATGCTCTTCAAGCACATGTTCATGTTAAACCCTGGAATGCATTTATAAGGTTTTCATAAGGTGAAATGGCTTAAAAGATTTTCTTTTATCCTCTGCATTATAGATTTGCCACTCGATCTTCCATCCCGTTTTGAATATTAGTTTCCTCTTATTTTGAAGGTGTTACATTGCAATTTTAATCTTTCACAACATCCCACTATTCCCTGTCTTAAAGCAATTGTATCTCTTGCCATAGCCCTTATATTGTGTGAGGACAAGCCAGCAATGGTTACAATTTACCAACATCCAGGGTGTGGTCTGAAACCATTCAGAATATGCCCACCGTAAGGGCAGAGACACATGCTCAGATTCGGGGAGATTTAGTCGCCTGGTGATAAATTGCCTCTTCTTCAGGGTGGCTAATCTCCCCGAACTGTTTCCAGACGGCTAGAATCTAAATAGCTCACTGGGCAAGTAATCTCCCCGAATCTGAGCGTGTGTCTCTGCCCTAAAAGTTTCAAAAGTGAAAACACACTCTCAGTGCATAGCAGCAGATAAATGTAAAGATAGCTTTACAGAGAAATACATTTGTGGCACCATTGTCACCAATCAACTCTATTCCCGTTAAGATCTGCTGATTTGGTGAGGAAGCCAAGCTGCGTATAAGTTAAAAATATCATATCATTCAATCATTTGCAATGTACCACAACTGTTCTTGCACAATTACATTTGTACTACCCTTGAGCAGCCACGTTCGATTTTTATGTTTAGCTTTCAATTTAGGTTTAAGAATGTTTCAAAAAAATTCTACCTACAAAATTGGATCAGAATTGCCATATTCCCAAGTAAAGAAACCAATAAATATTTGGTATGAGCATGTTATTGTGTATTCTTAATGTATTTTTTAAGATTAAGGTGAAGCATCATTCTGTACCATTGGACAGTTCCTCCACTATTATACGCAGCGATTATCCATCACAATATTACGATAGCAGCTAAAAGACAAGCTACCATAGTGTCATAATAAAGAAATGTTTTCTCTTGTTATATCAGCTTGTTTTTTTTCACTCACAAATAAGCTAAGACCAATGCCACATCAAGACACCAGTGATCAGGCTTTTCGCTTGCTTTTAGTCTGTGAACCCATCTTAGTGGCAGTCTCTTGTAACTGCATTTTTCTGGTATGCATGAATAATTGGTTCCATGGAGGTAGGCTGCCTCTTTACCTTAACTTAGCTGGCAAATGGCATAGGGACACTATTGGGACTGCACAACCTATCATACCATACTATATCATACTATTGGGGCTGCACAACCTATGATACATTACCACCTTCACATCATTTATAAGGGAGTGGTTTGCCTTTAAATTCACTTGGTTATAGAATGGCTAATTCGAAGCAAACTTTCAATTGCCCTTTATTTTTTTAGTTTTACTTTTTTAATTATTTGCCTTCTTTTGACACTTTCCAGCTTGGTTGCATAAAAAAACCTGACTTGCAATCTAAAGGTGGCCATACACAAAAAGTGATGTTTTCCTGATATGGCCACTAACGGCAAGGAGATATCGGGTTAATCTGAACGTTTGACCGTAGGGCCCAACAATCGGATTACAATGAAGAGAATGTGCGCAACGGGATGAGAACTATACAAATATGGAACCAGTATATGCAGTATATTTAGTGCGTTTGATGAGCTTACCACTATTTATGCTGGGCCTGGGTGCACACGCCCCTAACCTTCAGCAAAGGGAGCAGACATCAGAAGAGGCTGGCACAGGCCTGCACCCACAAAGTAGTAGAGTCGGATTGTAAAAGGTTAAAAAGCTTACATTTTATTCTCCATAATTTAGAACCAGGGCCTGACGCATTTCAGTCACACAGTCATAGGCTGGCATGTTTTTATTTTATTTGTTTAGGCATACAGGTTTGCAAGGCTTAGCCTCTCCAAGACTTAATGAGATCCCCTATTCTGGCAACAAAAACATTTACCTTAGGAAGGGGGTTTCACCAGAAAACTTACGCACAATAAAAAAATATTTAAAGGCAAAAGACTTGTACAGTTGTGTTCAGAATAATAGCAGTATGTTTAAAATAGCGAATAAAGCTCAAAATCCTTATAACAGCTTTTACTTCCATACATGCAAATGCATTGGGAACACTGCGCATTCTATTCCAAATCAATACATGAAGAAACGTATCATATTTGATACAGAAATTGAAGAAGGGGAATATTAGGCTAAAAATAGCAGTGTCTGCATTTTCTATACAAACTCTTTTTACATTCTATGTATAAACTGAAAAATGCTTCTAGATTTTGCTTTCCTTTGAATAACTGAACTAATATTCAGTTGTATAACCAGTGCTTATGTCACCCTACAAGTTTTCTATTGGATTAAGATTGGGGGATTGGGATGGCCACTCCAAAACGTCAATCTTGTTGGTCTGGAACCAAGATGTCGCTTGTTGACTGCCATGTTTGGGGTCATTGTCTTTTTGAAACATCCATTTCATGGCAATTTTCTCTTTGGCATGAGGCAACATGACCTCTTCAAGCAATTTGATGTATTAAAACTGATCTGTGGCATGCGATAAATAGGCCCAACACCATTGTATGAGAAACATCCTATATCATGATGCTTGAGCCCCCAGGTTTCACGTCTTCACAGTGTACTGTGGCTTGAATTCAGTGTTTGAGGGTCATCTGACAAACTGTCTGCTGCCCCTAGACCCAAAAAAACAATCTTGCTTTCATCAGTCCATACACTGTTGCAACATAGGTCAGTCAGTGTGTCAGTGTGTGGCAAATTGTAACCTCTTGAGCACATCTTTTTCTCAACAATGGGACTTTGCAGGAGCTTCTTGTCGATAGCTTTGCTTCACATAGGCGTCTTCTAATTGTAACAGTACTCACAGGTAA
Source organism: Xenopus laevis (assembly GCF_017654675.1). Classification (NCBI taxonomy): domain Eukaryota; kingdom Metazoa; phylum Chordata; class Amphibia; order Anura; family Pipidae; genus Xenopus; species Xenopus laevis. The sequence goes on from NC_054374.1 coordinate 64,785,185, forward strand.
TGTAAGACCTTCTTTGATCTTCCTGGAGCTGATCATTGGCTGATCATTTTGGCTATTTTTCTATCCATTTGAAAGGAAGTTTTCCATTTGTTCCATGTCTTTTAGGTTTAGGTTCCATCTTAAAACATTTGAGATCATTTTCTGCACTTCTTTATATGTTTTCCCCTCTCCAATCAACTCTTTAATCAATGTATGTTGTTCTTCTGAACAATGTTCAGAGAGAGAAATGCACTATAACCAACATATACAGTACAACATTTGCTGCCTTCCTTCCTTAAATAAGGACCGTAATTGACAACTGTTTTTTCACAGAATTAATGACCTCACTAATTAAACTTCACACTGCTATTATTTGGAACAAGCCTCAATTAATGATTTAATTGCACAGAATCAGCAACATCCATGTCATGGCTGTTGGTTTTCTATTACTCTGCTTTACCTACTAGTACATATAATTTCTACCAAAAACAGTGATTGATCTGGTTAGTGATGTCAGCTAACTGTATGTGCTTCTTTGCTTTCATGAACTGTTGTCTTGTGATGCACAGGCCCAGTAGTAAATGATTTAATGCAGCAACATTTCCTGTTTTTGGATATTCATCTTGCTCTTGATTCATGCATGTGAATTGTTAATGTTATTAAAGTTCCTGTGCATGTACTAGGTGGAAATGGATCTGTTTGGGGTTTTTTTCCACCCATGAAACGACAAGAAGACTGAGCAACAAAAGTGTACTGATTGTGCTGTACTTGTACAGCTGGTGTGTTTGCTTCAGAAACTCACCATTTCTCATGAAAAAACCCCCCCCCCGGGAAAATTGTATTTTTCTTTATAAAAGTGAGCTACACCTTTAAATTACCTTTTTTTTTTTTTATCATGCTATCTTGGTGTAGTCAACATATCATCTGAGGATTTCTGAATCTAAGGGGCCCATTTGATAACTGTGTTTTTTTCCCCCATAATTCTCAAAAAATGTGTGTTTTTTTCTAAGGCAAAACTTTGCCAAGTGGGGAAATGGGCAGGTTGGGGAAACTAAAGCCTTTAGAGAAGATAGAAAGGTTTTTAAAAGAGATAGTTGACAAATTTACTGATGACTACATTGCTGTAAATTAGTAATACTGGCACTGGCACTAGCTAGGCCAGTCAAATACCAGACAGTTTTCAACCCTCTATGTAAAACTACCAGCTTTCCTCCACATGGCTGTTAAAACCATAGTGCTTAAGATACTTTCAGGCCTGTTGTAGAGTGTGCCCTCTAATGTAAGCAGCAAATAGCAATAAGCATGAACAGAATATAAACATTTCCTAACAGGGTTGCCATAAAAGGGAATGTCAATCCAAAAAATACAATGATGCCTAATAAAAGAAAAAAATCTAAGCAATTTTGCAATATACATTAATTTAAAACTTTTCATGATTTTTAATGGTTTGGAGAGCTGCCTAATCCCCTGCTCTCCTGCTGATTTGCCTGACTACTTTGCTGAGCTGGTTGACTACTGTTACTTTGTATTAGCAGCCATCTGTCCTTAGCCTGCATCCTCCAAACCCCACCATTCCCTGCACAATTTGTAACATCGGTGTTAAGCCCCTCCTTCTAGGATTTCAAATGATTCAGAAAGAGAAGAACTGGTAAACAGCTGGATTTCAGCATAGAAAATAAGATTTATTCATACTTTTTCAAGAAACAGGTAACTGTGATGGGTATATTAGGGTTTTTTGTGTTATGTGGGCCTCTTTATTATCAAATTTATCAATTGGTTTGGAAGCCGGAGTTCCCCTTTAAGCACAAGCTGCTTTCAGTAGTAATTGTTTTTACAAACAACTTTAAAAGCACAGAAAGTTTGTAATTAATGCATATTGGAAAGTTGCTTAGAATTATATTTGTAAAGTATATTTAAATGTTGCACTTTAAACACTACAGTTGCTTTGTTTTTTTACCCACAATAAATCATTTCTCCCAAATGTGCTTGCACTTTTGAATATTTTCCGAGTCAAGATTGAACACATTTCTGGCACTCGGCATAAACATTACATCTGTCTTTAGGTGCAAATATGCTGTTTCTTCAGGTCCCCAGGCAGCACACCAAAGAGAGATAGGCCCTCCTACTAGGGACAGGAAACAACATAAAAACACCCTCCCCTCCCGTTATTCCCGTGTTTTGTTTCCTGTCCTCTAGGGATCAGGTGAGTGTTATGGGGGTCCAGCAGGATTCCTATTTTTTCTTCCTTTTAAGGGTATGTATGGATTGGTTGCTACGATCTTTACCGTTCACCCGTAGCTGCGGGTCCGCGGTGTAGTTCCCCTTGTAGGGGTTAATATCAGTGGCTCCAACTGGGGCTGTGGATTGTGTTTCTGCCTGAGTAATCTACACTATAGGAGAGGAGTTACCTGCAGGATAAAGTTTTCTTCGGGGCGCTTCCCTGGTATGTTGTCCGTAGGTTAAGGCACCAGCTGGTGCTGTATCTGTGCGGCTGATTCGATTTGGTTATAGCCGCTTTCTTATTCCTGCGCTTTGCGCTGTTAAGCTCCTTTCTTCCTGGTTGTAATCAGGCGGATCACGTGACGATCTGGCGGCGCTCTATCTATGCGGCGGAGGTGAAGTGAAATAGCCGCTTTCAACTTCTGCGCTGTTAGGATTCACTTCCTGGTTGCGGGTCACGTGTTGACCCGGCGGCAGTTTTAACCCTTTGCCTGCCAAGCACGTACACCGTACGTTCTGGCAGGCAAGGGCTTTAACTGCCAAGCACGTACATTGTACGTTCTTGCAGTTTAACATGCTGTACTCTGCATCAGCGGCTTTAGCCGCCTCTGCAGAGGTTTAGCAGCATTGACAGCCCCCTGGGCAACAAGGCTGGGGGGCTGTCATGTCGGTCCTGCGACAGGATTGTCGCACGGCCGAACTAAAAGAGGCAGACACAGCAAATCGCGTGTCTGCCTTGCTGCACTGCTTCCTCCTGCTCACCTTGTGTTCCAGCGACGCCCACACACTTCCTGCTTGCTATGAATCTGCAGACAGCTTCTCTCTCTTCTCCAGCTCTTAGATCAGCCAAAAACGGTAAGTGCCCTTTATTTTACACACTTACATACACCTACCTACATTATACACACATACACACATATTTTAGTGTAAAAAACAAACAAAAAAAAAAAACGTTTAAATTTTTCATTTTACACTTATATGCACTTATATGCATTTATATACACTTATATGGACTTATATACACACTTATACACACTTATACACTGTCACACAATTCTTGGAAGTGTACACACATGTATACACATTTTATTTTTTTTACTTTTTCATTTCACCAATTTGTGTTTTTTTTACCCCTAAAAACTGTTTATTTCAGCAGCGTGACTATTGGATAATCGATTTTGGCCACTAATTACGCTGTCGGTGCAGTTATTTTGTTATTTCATTGATTTGCACAATTTTTGTGGTTTTATTGCAATTTTATCCCTGCATTATTGTTCCTTATGTATCTTTAGTATAGTTTTGCTGTTTGGTGCTCTGGTATATTATTTTACTTAGATTGATCCGTCAGAATATATGCTTTCCAAAAATATATGGTTTTCTGGGGTCTTTTTACAGTTTGGGGGTCTTACGGCACATAACGCACAGTTGGGGTTCTCTTTTCAGCAGCTTAGTTGGCCAGCGTGAAAATTCATATGCACATTTTTCATTTGGGGTCGTACACACCATATACTTTGGTAAATCTATGCATATTGGGCATCAAACTATTCAGTAGACCTCTGATGTCCATATTTGGGGTGATTTTTCTTTGTACGTAAAACATTGTGTGCGATAAATGTGGCAAACTGCAACATTTTTAGGCGATTTTCAGAAATGTAAAAATCTCTATGTTTAGAAAAGTTTTGCAGTTTGGTACTTTGCTGTAGAAAGACGTCTTTATCTTGGTTGTTTTCGTCAGAATGTGTACTTTCCAAAAACATATGGTTTTGGGGGGTCTTTGCTGTTAGGAGGGTCTTGAGGCACATAATATGAAGTCAAGGGTCTATGTTTACAGAAGGCGAATCGGCAGTAGAGAAAACTCATTCAGTATTTACATTTGGGGTCTGCACATGCCAGCTGCCTTGGGATATCAATGCATATTGGGCATAAAATTGTTCAGTAGACCCTTGGCATCAGTATTTATGGTGTTTTACAATTGTATGTAAGAAGTTGGGTGAGATAAATGCGGCCAATTGCAATATTTTTAGGCGATTTTCAGAAATGTAAAAACCGTTGCTTTTATTGCCAAATTTAGGAAAGGCTTGCGACTTGGTACTTTGGAGTACAAAGACATGCATACCCAATTTGGATTCGCGGGAATGTGTAATTTCCAAAAATATATGGTTTTCTGGGAGGAACGTACTTTTTTCTACCTTTGCCCCCCCCCCCAAAACTATGTAAATGTGTTGATTTTGCAGTACCTGAAATGACAGACTATATGGGGGTCTTCCTTTTGGGGCCCCTATATGCCACGTGCTTGGGTACACCTATACATATTGGGCATCAAACTGTTCAGAGGACCCTAGGCTTTCATATTTGGGGTGATTTCTCTTGATACCTAAAAGTATGTGGGTAATACGATGCTGCAGGTTAGAAATTTTGAGGTGATTTTTGGAAATGTCGCCAAAATCACCAAATTTAGGAATGGTTTGCGGCTTGATACTTTGGAGTACAAAGACATCCATACCCAATTTAGATTCGTGGGAATGTGTACTTTCCGAAAATATATGGTTTCTGGGGTGAACCTACTTTTTTCTACTTTTGACCCCCCCAAAATGATGTAAATGTGTTGATTTTGCAGTATCTGAAATGACAGACCATATGGGGGTCTTCCTTTTGGGGGCCCTGTATGCCACGTGCTTGGGTACACCTATACATATTGGGCATCAAACTGTTCAGAGGACCCTAGGCTTTCATATTTGGGGTGATTTCTCTTGATACCTAAAAGTATGTGGGTAATACGATGCTGCAGGGTAGAAATTTTGAGGTGATTTTTGGAAATGTCACCAAAATCACCAAATTTAGGAATGGTTTGCGGCTTGGTACTTTGTAGTACAAAGACATGCATACCCAATTTAGATTCGTGGGAATGTGTACTTTCCGAAAATATATGGTTTCTGGGGTGAACCTACTTTTTTCTACTTTTGACCCCCCCAAAACGATGTAAATGTGTTGATTTTGCTGTACCTGAAATGACAGACCATATGGGGGTCTTCCTTTTGGGGCCCCTGTATGCCACGTGCTTGGGTACACCTATACATATTGGGCATCAAACTGTTCAGAGGACCCTAGGCTTTCATATTTGGGGTGATTTTGCTTGATACCTAAAAGTATGTGGGTAATACGATGCTGCAGGGTAGAAACTTTCAGGTGATTTTTGGAAATGTCACCAAAATCACCAAATTTAGGAATGGTTTGCGGCTTGGTACTTTGTAGTACAAAGACATGCATACCCAATTTAGATTCGTGGGAATGTGTACTTTCCGAAAATATATAGTTTTCTGGGGTGAACTTATTTTTTTTACTTTTACCCCACCCTAAAACGACGCAAATGTGTTGATTTTGCAGTATCTGGAATTACAGAACTGATAGCTCAAATGAGGTGTCTACATTTTAGGGCCCCTATATGCCACATGCTATAGTACACCTATACATATTGGGCATCAAACTGTTCAGTGGACCCCAGGCTTTCATATTTGGGGTGTTTCACATTGATACCTAATGATGTGTGGGAGATATGATTCTGTAGATTGGAAGCTTTGAGGTCATTTTTCAAAAAATTCACCAATTTCTATAAAACATTATAATTTTAGGAAACAATTGCAACTTGGTAGTTTGGAGTACAACGATATGTTTACCCATTTTTGATTCACCAGAATCTGTTCTTTCTAATAATGGGTAGTTTTCTAGGGTAAACCTACTGTTAGTGGAATGTTTGGCCTTGAAATCAGAAGTATGTCGTCATGTGGAGAGGTGCTTTGGAAATTTGGTAGTGTACTGCTTGTAGATTTTGATCTATACAAGTGAGAAATCTCCATAAAACTATATATATTTGGTATTGCCGCGTTCAGGAGACATAGACCTTTCCAAATCAGCTGTGTTCTCATACATAAAGTAAATAATGTTTCTGATATATGTGATTGTTCTTTGTATATGTGATTTTTTTCATTTTATTGGACACTTAGAAGCCTATATTTTTTTACAGAAGTAGAATTACACCAAAATTCTTGCATATTTTGAAAGTTCAGGTTGTCCTGAAAAAAACAATATATTGTTTTCCTGGGTAAACTAAAAGACTGCCCCAGGAAAGGCCCTTAAAGTGAAAGAGTGCAAAATATCTAAAAACTGCTTGGCAGTAGATGTTCGCATCTAGGACAAAATGGCTGGCAGGGAAAGGGTTAAAAAGCCGGTTTCTTTTTGTCTCTCTGTGGCCTCCCTACACTGCGGCTGCTGTGTGTTTTGGTTACTGCTCTGGTAGGTTTTTCTCCTTTGTTTTGGTGTTATTAGGCACTGTTTGATGTGATTGTAGGCAATCTTTTTTTTCCTTTTCTTTTAGCCATGTCTTCCCGCTCTGAAACTAGAGATCAGGAAGGAGAAAGGTCTAAAAGATGTGCATTATGCAAGGACAGGCTTCCTCTGGATTTTCCGAAGAGGATCTGTCCGGATTGCTTTAAAGAGAATTTTCATCAGGAAGTGCCTGAATCTATGTCACAATTCATGACTTGGTTTAAGTCTAATATGCAGCAAACCTTTGATATGTTTAAAACTGCTGCGCAGCCTCAACCTCAGGCAAGTACTTCTGATGCTCCCCAGTTGGAGGCGCCGGACATACATGAAATCTTGATGGATTCATCGGATGAGGAGGAGATTAAAGAAGATGCTTATGTATTTTCAGTAGAAAATATTGATCATCTGGTTAAGGCTGTCAGATCTTCTATGGATCTTAAAGATGAGGATAAGCCTCGCTCAAAACAAGATTTGATGTTTTTGGGTTGCAGAAAATCACCTAGGGTTTTTCCAGTGCATGAAGTTATTTCAAGCATCATTTCCAAGGAATGGTTGAGACCTGAAAAGAAATTATCACTGCCTAAGAAGCTAAAGGCGTTATTTCCCTTTGATGACAAAGTGGCGGCCACTTGGGATGTTTCTCCTAAGGTCGATGTAGAAGTGGCCAGACTGGCAAAGAAGACGAATATTCCAGTTGAGGATGGAGCTAGCTTCAGAGCAGGGCCGGCCTTAGGCCTATTGGACCAATTGGGCCCAATTGGGCCCCGCGCCTCTGGGGGCCCCGCATCAGAGGGCAGCACAGGTAATATTTCCCCCAGCACATGATGCTGCCTGGCCTGCCCCCAACTCCTCTCACTCTCTTACCTTGTCTGCCCCTTTCCTTTCTATTTTGTGCCTGTATGCCCTTATTTTCCTAAATACTTGGTGTGTCGGGAGCCAGCAACACTTTGTCTAGGGGCCCCGCCAACATGGTCCCAATTGGGCCCCACATTTGATAGGACCAGCCCTGCTTCAGAGATCCTATGGATCATAAGTGGATGCTGCCTTCAAAAAGCTTTTTGAATCCTCTGCAGCAGGATTTAGGCCAGGTGTTGCTACAGCTTGTGTCATTCGGTCTATTAGGCTTTGGCTTACTCAGCTGGATCAAGACATGAAGATGGAGTCTCTCGTGAAAATTATGGTCTTCCATGGAAATTATTAAACTGGCGGCAGATTATTTGTGTGATGCTTCAGTGGAGAGCATTAGAATGGCAGCTAGGTCTTCTGCTTTGGCAGTAGCTGGTAGACGTGCGGTGTGGCTTAAACATTGGGCAGCAGATCTGGCATCGAAGAATAGGCTGTGTGCCATGCCGTTTGAAGGTCCCTTTTTTGTTCGGTAAGGAGTTAGAAGCACTAGTTTCTAAATTGGGAGAAACAAAGAAGTATTTGCCTCAAGACAGACGGTTTTTTCCTCAGAAATTTTTTTTCCGTCCATCAAGTCAGTATAAAGGTTCGAGAGAAAGGAAGAAGACTTTTTTTGTTCCGTACGTGGCAGACCAGGTAAGCCTCAGAAAGGAGGAGTTAAGTCAGATGGATCCCGCAAAACTGATCAGTTTTGACGCCAAATTATTTAGACCGATAGGGGGAAGACTACGTTATTTTATTCACAAATGGACAAGGATTACCAGCGATCCTTGGGTCCTAAGCATCATCAAGGAAGGGTACAGGCTCGAGCTGGCCTCTTACCCAAAACCTCGTTTTCTTTGCACAAAAGTTCCAAGGGAGTTTGTGAAGAGAATATTTCTTCTCAAGGGAGTTCAAGAATTTGTGCAGTCCCGTGTTTTGGTTCCTGTTCCTCGAGGCGAGGAAGGAAGGGGGATCTATTCTTCCGTTTTTTTGGTCCCCAAACGGTCAGGCAAATTCCGGATGATCATCAATTTAGTTTATCTCAATACCTTCATGAAAAAGATTCATTTCAGGATGGAAGGGGTCAGATCAGCAGTCTCAATTTTGCAAGAAGGAGATTTCATGGCAATGATCGATCTTCAGGACGCTTACCTCCATATTCCAATTTGGGAGGAGCATCAACAGTTTCTGAGAATTGCTATAAAAGATCAGCACAAGACAAGTCATTATCAGTTGCGGCCCTGCCATTCGGTCTGTTCTTATCCCCTCGAATTTTCACCAAGGTCTTGGTGGTGGTGGTGGCTTTTCTAAGAACCCAGGGGATTCCGATCGTTCCTTATTTGGACGACTGTCTAGTGAAAGCGTCTTCCAGCAGTCTTCTTCTCAGTCATCTCCAGAAGACAATTTCCTGTCTAGAGACTTTAGGTTGGAAGATCAATTATCAGAAATCCAGTCTCAAGCCGTCTCGGAGGAAGCGGTTTTTAGGGGTCCTGCTAGACTCAGATCAGAGCCATACCTTCCTTCCTTAGCTGAGGAAGACCAGCCTGTGCAGGTCCTTGTTGGGTCTCAGCAGGGAGAAGTCCCAGTCAGGCAGGCCATGTCAGCCCTGGGAACAATGACAGCAAATATAGAGGCAGTGCCTTGGGCCAGACTGCACATGAGGCTTCTTCAGAGAGCAATATTGAGAGTTTGGGATGGCACAGAAGGTTCTCTGGACAATCTCATGACGTTACCCCCTCATGTGAGGCACTCGCTCAGTTGGTGGAAGGACCCAAACTTGTCCAAGGGTGTAACATGGGTCATAGAGGAGTGGCTTATTCTCACCAACGATGTCAGCAGGCTAGGGTGGGGAGCAACTCTGGAGCAGAATGTCTGGCAAGGCATGTGGTCTCCTCAGGAAGCATCTCTCTCTTCCAACCAACGGGAGCTCCTGGCTGTTTGGAGAGCTCTCAGAGCAACGGCATACTTAACCAGAGGTCGGTCAGTAAAGATCAGAACAGACAACACTACTGTAGTGTCTCATCTGAACAGACAAGGAGGGACTCACAGTCAGAGTGTAAGAAATTGCCATCTTGATTTTGTTATTTAATATGAAAGCTGTTGTTCAGGGAACTTACATGAAGCCCTGATTATCATAACAAAGGTTTTCCTGTGACTACTAAGGCCTAAGTCTTCTGTGGGGACCATAAAACTGATTGTGTATGCGAGAAAACTTGCTTAACAGGATGTAGGCAAGTTGGGGGTTTATCACAGCATCTTGGCATTTGGGAGGGTTTCTGTGGGGGCAGGTGAGAACCCAGGATAAAAGAACACTAGACAACATGTGAAGGGGCTGGGCAGTAGAGAGGGGAGCTGAGCAGCTGAGAGGAGGCAGCTAAAGAGCTGGAGAAGCCAGAGGAGCGTGGGACAAGACAAGATGTGAGGAATGAAGACTAGAGGGGAAGGCAGAGATGAAGCTGAACTCTATTCCCCTGCCTTTTTGGTAACAACTATGTAGACTTGTGTAATGGGTAACTGTAAATATTGTAATTATTGTTTCGTCTAAGTATAATCATTTATGTAGAACAATCAATTGATTTATTTTACAATACATCACTTTACTATACACTCATTGGTGTGGATTCATTGTCTGCTTGCTCAAAAGAACCAAAACCCTAGTAAGTGGGTTGAGGTATATTATTAATATTGATATAATATTATTAATAATGATATATATGTACAATATAAACTTATAAGAGCTTGCTAGAATTGGCTCTCAAGATTCTTTTTTGGGCAGAGACACATCTCCAGACGCTACAAGCAGTGTACATAAAAGGTTCAGACATCAGAGCAGATTTTCTGAGCCGCAGGTTGGTGTTGCCAGGGGAATGGTCTCTAAGTCCATCAATCTTTCAAATGTTGAGTCAGCGGTGGGGCCGTCCGACCACAGATCTTATGGCTACAAGAGAAAATGCCACGTTGGAAAGATTTTATTCCCAGTTTCCACAAGACAGGCCAGCGGCGGTGGATGCTATGCTTCAATGTTGGGGAGGCAGTCTGGGATACATATTTCCTCTACTTCCAATGATTACCAGAGTTCTGAAGAAGATCAAGCTGGACAAAGCCAGAGTCATTCTGGTAGTTCCATACTGGCCCAGGAGGGCTTGGTTTTCTCTTCTGCTGGAATTGGCAGAGGAGGATCCTGTTTTGTTGGGCTCCAGCAGAACTCTGCTTCATCAGGGACCAGTGAACCATCCGGATCCCAGCAGACTAGCTCTGTCAGTGTGGATCCTGAATGGCAGTTGCTAACACAGCAGGGGCTATCATCCGATGTCATTGCTGTTATGGTTCACAGTAGAAAAGCAGGAACTAATGAGATCTATTCTAGAATTTGGAAAAGATTTTCTTTATGGTGTGGAGATCGTTCTATTGATCCATACAAGGCTTCTGTTCCTCAGATACTTCAGCTCCTGCTAGAGGGGTTTCATATGGGATTGAAACCAGCTACCCTTATAAGTGGCAGCTTTGGGGTCAATGAAAAGCATTTCGCTAGGTGAGAATCTCCTTGTCAAACAGTTCATCAAAGCAACAAGTAGGTTGAAGCCTACTATTAGGGATGTTTGTCTACCATGGGATCTCAATCTTCTCCTATCGGTTTTGTCTGAAGACCCATTTGAGCCAATCTCTTCGATCCATATTAAACTTTTGACGCTGAAGACTATAATTTTGGTGGCTCTCACTTCAGCTAGGAGAGTGGGGGAATTACAAAGTCTTTCTATTGAAGATCCTTATCTACAGGTATTTCCTGACAAGGTGGTGATGAGACTTCCTCCCTCCTTTGTTCCTAAAGTGGTTTCTGTTTTTCATTCTCCTCAGGAGATTGTATCACCGTCTTTTTACCCACATCCAGTGGGGGATAAAGAGTGCAAGCTTCACAAGTTGGATGTCAGACGATGCTTGATTTATTACCTGTCTAGATCGGCGCAGTTCAGGAAATCAAATAATCTTTTCCTCAATTTCTCAGGCCCGTCTAGGGGGTTAGCTGCTTCAAAACCTACGATTTCAAGGTGGTTAAAGCAGGTTATTGTTTTGCGTATGAGTCCAGAAATCTGTCCCCGCCAGCGAGAATCGAACCACATTCGACCAGAGCAGTGGCTACGACTTGGGCACAGAGAGCGGAAGCATCGGCAGAGCAGATTTGTAAAGCTGCAACATGGACTTCGATGCATACGTTTTCCAAGCACTACAAGCTGGACGTATTTTCTTCAAGGGAGGCTGCTTTTGGCCAGAAAGTACTACAGGCAGTTTGTGTTCCCTCCCATTGATCTTTTCAAAATCTCTTTGGTGTGCTGCCTAGGGACCTGAAGAAAGATAAGAATTTCTTACCTGTAAATTGTCTTTTCTTCAGGTCCCCTCAGGCAGCACCATTTATCCCTCATCTTAATTAAAATTCTGTCAAAGCAACCTCTGTGTGAGGGGAGGTTGTTTTTATGTTGTTTCCTGTCCCTAGTAGGAGGGCCTATCTCTCTTTGGTGTGCTGCCTGAGCGGACCTGAAGAAAAGACAATTTACAGGTAAGAAATTCTTATTTTCCTTCAGGGTGGTGGCAGCTTCAGGGTACCCCAATTTCAATAGGTGACCTTAAGCACAATTTGCAACAAAAGGCAGGACATATGTCAATCACAACTATGCGGAAGTTCAAGGAGTGACTTTAGATGCAATTACCTTTAATAAATATAATTAATTTGCACAATAACTGTGTTGATTTTTTTTTGATCTCTACTGCAGTTGCAGTTATAAATGGACTCTATAGGTTTTGGAAATCAAATTAGTTTTGAAAAATTGATTGATATACTTTTAAATAGGTAGAAAATTAGGAGACGATTACGTTTGATTACTGGCCCGAAGCAAAATTACCAGCTGATAAACTTCTGCCAACAAATACCCAGAATAGTGACGTGTGGATTGACCTGAACCCACTGTGACCTGCAGGTTTGAACTGAAATTTGGTCAACCATTGCGAGTTAGGGTTGGGTGCTTGTTAGGCTGGGGAAGTACACTCCTTGGCTCAGAAGATTCCACAGAAGTAAAGCACAGAAGTAGCTACAGAGCAAGAATATGCAGGTATGGGTTGGGAGCAGATCCTACAAGTGTGGGTTAAGGTTTTGCAGGTTGGAAACGGTGGGTTTTAAATTTTTCCTGACCCACACATCACTTGTCTTAAAAGCCTGTGGAAAAAGTAATACAATACTATCTTTTACAATCATTATCTTTTCTTTATTTTCTTATTGCCCTTTTTTGTTTTGTAGACAATCAGCATGTTGATGTGGTGTAAAAGAAGAGAACAAAATACCACTTGCATTTGGTCTGTTTAGGATGAGAGTGAGCTGCAATCATATACTTGGAAAATATAAGATACACCCATTGCACTACAGATAAGTGACAATTAATTGCAGAATTAAAGTAAAATACATTTCTTCAGGGCAACTCTGTATCAGGCCCGGTCCAAGCCATCCAAGCTTTGTATGCAGCCCAGCTGGCCATCTCGCCCATGAAGGCCATGTGCACTGTGACAATGGGGGGGGGGGGGGAGGAGCACGCTCAAAAGACTAGACCCATTAGGGGAACAGGGTCCAGTCCAGGGGAAGGCAAAAGATGAGGTACATGTTGGCGCCCCCACTTTGTTGCACCCTAGGCACATGCCTCTTCTGCCTACCATTAGTTCTGGCCCTGCTCTGTTTTGCTAAACCATGTACAGTATATTGTTTTCAGGCAAACTAAAGACTTTATATTTTGATGATAGTATCCTTAAATTAAAAAAAATCAATTAAAAAAATCCAAAAAAAAAAAGTGCTGGCTCTGCCCTTAAAAATATATCTCACTATATTTACACACAGTATGGCTTTGCATACACTTCATTTCAGGGAACACATTGTTTCTGCAGAATGTATAGAGAAACATACAGTATACTGTATGAAACAATTGTGTAATATACTTAATATTTAGGTGTGTGAATATATAGTGTATATAAATAATAAAAGTATTAGTTGAGAACATGGACACCATTTTTGTACAATTTTAAGACCCAATCTTAGGTGTCAAATTAATGATTCACATTTAAATTAGCAGCTGTCTTCTTGATATCCTAGTAAACTGAGATTAGGTTTACAAGCCAGTTGGATCATGGCAGGAGGACAACAGAGTAAAATAAAGACGTCATCAGCTGGTGATGGGAGGTGCGCTTGAATCATCTCACAGTTAAAAAAGCCTCCACTGTACTTGCCAACCTTACTATCAACATAAAATAAAGTAGTAGATGATTAAGTATATGTAATTTGCATAGCACTTCACATTAATGCATTTAATTACTTTGGTATTCTAACTATTAGGTGCTAATCTGCTTCATGCATAGTCTTATTGTAATATTCGCCTTGGGAAGAATTCCTCATATTTTAAAAGGAAATATATTCCATAAAATAAAGCCTGTGGTAGTGACCAGCACAGTCTGTTGTTTAGACCCACACCTAACCCATAACCACTTATCCTAAACCAAGCCCACTTACCCTATGCAATTCCACCAAATTGCCCTTAGTAAGCGGCATGTAGAACAGAAGTGACATTTTAATTCCCCCCCCCCCATTAACAGCAGCCTGCAGCCCACCCTAAACGGTACCCAAGGACCACCTGCACGGCTGAGACATCAAGTAGGTTAAGATGCCATTAAGAAGGGTTAGGATCTTTCCAAAGATCTCATCTAATTCCAGAATGGCTATGGTGGGTGAAAGAATTGAATTCTCACATAGGTAAGCCTCAACTATCCCATATAGTTTATAAAATAAATTCCCATATAATAAATATCCCATATAATTTATAAATGACAATCTATCCTGTGTTTGCATATGCCATCCTCAACTATGCTCCCAGTCAATTCCTACCCCTCTCTCTATTTTTAATAGGTTTCAAGTCCATGAATTGCTTCAGCCCTCTGCCTAATGGAAACTCTATTTTCCAAAGAAGTATGGATGTGGTGTAAATGGAAAATGGAAGATTGAAATGATTTAGCATCATCCACCCAAATCTTAGGCCACTTGTATACTCCACAAACAAGTGAGTATATGATTTTGGCTATGGAGTGTAGAATTTCATTACGGCAGCATTGCTAATTAATAGTATGTACTGTATGCTTTTTTTTTTTAAAGGCCAGCCTACACTCAAATTAACATGATCCAAAATAAATAAAAGCATGGGGTAACCTAACACTATTTCCAATTGTAAAAGTGAATATAATCAAAATATAATTATTACCTAAACTTATGTATATTCAAAATACCTCCCTGTGGATTCCAAAAATTTCAATAAAAAATGTCAGGATATTTGAGGGACTGATCTGCATATACCATACATGTAAAGATATGTCCTGTCCATGCCTGGCCAGGTGAACATCTCATATGTGCATAACTAATAAGGTAATAGGTAATAAAAGTTATAATTGGACCTATTTTTTATCAGAACATTTGAATTGAAAAATATGCATATCACAATAAAACATGATTTTGACTTTTTTGTTCTTTGAGAGTCTAAACTTCAAAATGATTGTTGCCCTCTGAGGATAGCTAATAATTCTTGCCAGAGTATAAAAATAAATAAAAACAGGTATAGAAAATCTCAACATCAGAGGCAAAGGATGCTGCTTTAGGTCTAGTAGCCCATAGCAACGATTTAAATGTTTGTTTTCTCAGTCCAGTAAATTCTAGTCAAGTAGTAAACTTTACACCTTTTATTGCATGACCTCATTTGTCTCATCTTGTTGGGAGCTGTGCAGCAGTATATAATAATATGTTTGGCTTCTTCAGAAACATAGCCCAAAATAAAACCATTTAGAAATGTTTATAAGAGGCAGCAGTGACAAACAAAAAACCAAAATCCAACTGGATGTTTTTAGATTAGAATCAAACAAGCAGCAAATAAAGCCATTCGATCACATGATAAACAAATCAACCTTATTGAAGCTTGTTTGCTCTCAGTGTTGGACTGGGACACCAGGGGCCCACCAAAAAACATTTGACTAGCAGCACACCAATTAATCTTAGACCAGGGGTACACACTTTTATTACTTTTATTATTCTTCCTCTCCTAATTCAACCTCTATTCTCCTCGTCTCTTTTCTTTACATTTTCTCTTTTTTTTTTACAATAACCTATTATTCCATCTATTTAGCCACTTTGTTCTCATAGAAATAGTGAATGGCCATGAAATAGGCCAAATGTCTAGTCTTAAAATGGTTATTGTACTACAGGCCTGTCATATATTAGGGGGTACTAAACAAATATGTTCATTCAGAGAAGACTTCTGTTTTGAGGATGCCTTTTACTTACATGTAGAACTAAGGTTCAGAATATTACATCAGATGTAATTTGGCTTTATTTTAGAATGGCTTTTCATGTTTTAAAGTTGAATAAACACCACTAATTATTTATGCTGCCGTGCCCCAATCCATGGCAATTGCCCATGAAATCCCTTAAAGGGTTGGTTCACCTTCAGGTTAACCTTTAGTATGTTCTAGAATGGCCAATTCTAAGCAAATTTTCAATTGGTCTTCATTATTTTTTTTAAATATAGTTTATGAATTATTTGCCTTCTTCTCCTGACTCTTTCTAGCTTTTAAAAAGGGGTCACTGACCCCCTGTAAAAACAAATCCTCTCTAAAGCTACACCTTTATTGTTATTGCTACTTTTTATAATTCATCTTTCGGTTCTGACCCTCCCCTATAAATATTCCATATTCTCATACAAATCAATACATGATTGTTAGGGTAATTTCGACCCTAGCGAACTGCTGCAAACTGGAGAGCTGATGAATAAAAAGCTAAATAACTCAAAAAACACAAATAATAATAAATAAAAACCAATTGCAAATTTTCTCAGAATATCACTCCCTACATCATACTAAAAGTTAACTCAAAGGTGAACAACCCCTTTAATGTTAGTTTATTTATTTCTAGTGCTTATTTTCATGGGCTACATCCAGACAATTGATCTCCAGATGGACAAGTTGGTTTATAGTAGCTACTTTAAAGTAGAGTTCCTGGGCTAAGCAAACAGTCACATATTCTAATGTACAAAGCTTATTTTTAAAAATTATATAATCATACCCTCAGGAGCACTTTCCACAGTAAACCCGACTTTAAAGCATCTAGAATGTTTATGTGCCAGCTCCTGGAGTTCTTCACGAAGAATAATATCACTCTCTGAGTGATCAAATTGGGATCAAATTGATATAACAAAGGCAAGTGATCAAAACAATATAAGAACAGTGGACAAAAAACATGACTTTAAGGGGCAGATTTATTAAGGGTCGAATAGTAAATTCGAATTTGAATTTTCAATTTTATTTTTAATCAATTAATTCACACATTCGAATTTTAATCCCCCAATTCGAATGTACATTTTTTGAGATATATCATAGCTCACCCAAGGAAACAATTATGATTCAATATATTTGCCATCAAAAACCTGTTTACAAGTCAATGTCAGAGGTCCATTTGAATATGTTAATTGCCTTCCTGACATCCAAGTTTTTTTTCGGAGGGAAACCTCGATTAGAATTTGATTAGAATTTTCGGTCGGAACTATTCAATCAAATATTAGACGTTCACATTTTTTCTTAAATATCCTCCCATTCGAGTGGTGAGTATATTCTAATTTATTAGAGTAAAAAAAAATTTGCATAAATTCGACCTTTGATAAATCTGCCCATTATTGTGTAAGTATTACACTAACCTTGTTGGCAAACAGTAGGGAACATTTAGTAAGATCATCTTTACATATTGTCGGTATTAGCTGCAGGATAGGGTGATACCTGCAACCATATAGAAAATATAAGGAACTTGCTGTTTAACTTTTCTTTACCTTAAAACAGGATTCAAAGTTATATTTCCTCTGATTTCCTTACATTTCTGTATTTTCACACAAACACGAAGCAACAGAACTTGAGATCTGATTGGCTGGCACATGCAAACATAATATGCATAAAAATGAAAGTTGCACTGGATATTACAAAGAGCAATAAGCATAATTAGTTTGGAAAACTAGAGTGAGAACTGCTGAGTTCCTTTTGAACCTGAAATATTGTGATTATAGTACTTTTGGTATTGTAGTCATAGTACTTTTATCACAATATAATTTCTTTTGAATGTTTTTATATTATTTATAAAATCTCTTTTATTGCAGACTATTAAATATGGATCATATGCCTTATGGTGTTTCTATCCCTGGGAACACTGGTGTCTACATCTGTAGATATTTAGATGGAGCCTAAAGGTCAAAACTGATAATTTTAATTTGGTACTGATGATATGCACAACAAAGACCATTTATTCTTTAGGCTTGACACAGAATTTATTTTATGATGTATCTACGTAAGTATTGTCTAGGTATATTACATTGTTGGGCAGTGATGTGTTTTCCCATGTAAGGGTGTCTGTAGTGCCACATAATTGTGCTTAATGAATATGAGCACCAGTGCCAGGCCGCATCCTCACATCTGTATCGATCCTGATGAAGGTGGCATACTTTATGTGCGTCCTGATGCAAGTTGCCTGGTTTTTGACAAGCTACTTTTCCTATATAAGGGTGTTCTGCCATTGCAGCAGTGCTTGATTGTCTTAAGCTATCTCAGCTTCCTTGTAACCTAGCCTGCTCCCCGTTTTTGCGTGTTTAACCTATATGCCTGATTACCGTGCTGAACATTACTGTACCCCCAATACTGTCTGTCTCCACTTCATTGGCTCCCTGTCCCCATCCTAGGTGTGCCTAGTGATAGTGTTAGCTGCTTGAAGCTCTCTTTCAACAATCATCACCTTCGACATGTTCACTGAGCACTATGGGTAATGACTGCAAGGTGAGTCTGAGCAATATCTCCCCTTCCTGAGATTTAAATAATAATTATATTTGTTACAGCTTTGCATTTGTCAGATACTGGGGTCTTTAAAAGGGTTACAATTCATACCCGTTCCTCCTGCAATCATTCCAACCTTGCCTGCAAATTTCTTCTCAGCAGCAGATTTCTTGTTTGTTTGAATTCCAAACTGACCTGATAAGCACAATATAACATGTAGGAAAACTATACTAAAATACAATAATGTACATAGTTGTCACTATAAGAGTGTTTGCCAGCTTTTGACCAAATCAGCAGCCTATTGTTCCAAGTATGGGCCCAAAACGGTACTCTCACCAATCAAAATCTGATTGGGCCTTGATTCCCCATCAGATAATCATATTTTAAATTGCACTGTGTATATTTCTTCTTGCACTTCATATCCAACACACATAATGAGGGGTCGCTTAAAGCCTTGCCAATCAGCAGCCAGATATTAGTTAGACAGCTAAAGTCAGACTATTTTTGGCCAATTTAAGATTGCTGATAAACCTACCATATGTTGTTTAATACTGTATGTACCAAATGTAGCCATATATGGAGCACTATGGAGGTGCAATCTGGTCAGTAGTTTTTGGTGACCACTTTGAGTGGTTATCATGTGATCTACCTTGATAGCAGTCAGTCAGAATTTAAATAATGAGCATGTCAAACTAATCCAGAACTAAATATGTGAATGGGGTACCCCTAGAAATGCTTTGATGTAAAAATGACAAAAGTGTCAGTGACCACAGTGAATCCAACAATTTCTCTAGAAAAAAATTGTGTACATATAATTATTTCAAGGTATTATTTATCTGTAGGTTAATTTTAATATGTTATAGATATGATTTAATATTTTATTGAATGGCATATTTTAAACAACTTTTCAATTGTTTTTTTATTTCTTATTGTTTTGTAAATATGTTCTTTCTTGTTCTGTCTTTTTCCAATTTCAAACCGGGGTCACTGACCCCAGCAGCTAAAAACTAACTGCTCCATGTTGCTGCAATATTATTGTTAATTTTTATTATTTAATTTTTTCTTTTTATTCATACCCTCTCCTATTCATCTTGCAGTCTCTCATTCAAACCACTCCCTGGTTACTAGGGTCCAATTTATTCTAGCAACCACGGAATGATTTGACTGAGATAACTGCTGAAACTCCAAACTGGAAAGCTATTGAACAAAAGCTAAATATTTAAAAAAACATAACAAATTAAGACAAATTGTACATTGTCTCAAAATACAACTCTCTACATCATACTAAAAGTTAATTTGAAGGTGAAGTAACCATTTAATGGAGAAGGAAAGCTATGGAGGCATTTTATTGCCAATAGATTAGCTGCAATAGTGCAAGCTAGAATGCTATATTTATTCTGTAGAATGTTTAACCATACCTGAGTAAAAAGCTCTAGAAACTCTCTGTTTGTTTAGGATAGGAGCTGCAGTATTAACATGGTGTGACATCACTTCCTGCATGAGTCTCTCCCTGCTCTGGGCTCAGATTACAGTAGAAAAGGGAGGGGGGTGGGGAAGAGGAGCAAACTGAGCATGCTCTTGCCCAGGGCAATGAGGTTTAAGATGAAGGCAGGAAGTCTGATACAGAAGCCCATGAGTACACAATAGAAGGAAAGAAATGCAGTGTTTCTTTTGACAGGGGACTCAGAGCAGCATTACTTTGGGGGTTTACTGGTATATTTAGATGGACCTTTCTGATAAGGCTTACTTAATTTTAACCTTTCCTTCTCCTTTAATGTATTAATTCTCTAGTTCTGCGTAAAATTAATTAATACAGTATTACTTTTCTGTAAATGTTTAATAATAGGTGCTCATGGCTTCCTATGAGGAGGGATAATAATTTATCCTTATTTCTATGTTTATTCAAATGCAGAAAATGCAATGTTGCTCTGAAGAGGAAACATTATCCATGTATACCCTAAGTAATAAAATAACATAGTTTTAATTATTTTCTAAATCCTAACAAAAAAAAGTTTCCCTTGCAGACTTCAAAATAATCTCCCTGTTTGGTCCTGCTGAGGTAACAGTAATTTGAAGAGATACCTTCTCCAGGTAAATGTGAGTTAGCAGAAATCGGGACAGCTCCACTCCACTCTTACCTTGAACTCTAAATGAATTGGTGAGCACAATTGTTCTTTTAGAATTTATTAACTGTCCAATAGCACAACCACTTTATAAATACTGTACGTTTGGGGGTAATTCATTTATACATGCATATTTATTGATTGTAGCCAAATTGACACTGGCACTTTACAGAAATACCATAGGGGTAATTCATTTTTTCATGTACATTGATGAAGTTGAAGAATCAATTAATTTTGTTTATAATTTAATTCACTATAGCAAGGTACACTTTATGAAAATACCTTAGTGGTAATTGATTCACTTAGGTACACTGACTAATTACATTTAATGAATGATGTTTAAGCATTTTTTCATCACAGTGGTTAACGATTGAAAATTTTGGTATAATATTAGTAAGTGGATTACCTTGGAATTACAGTTGGGAATTGTGGGGTACTTTATTTTGTTCTTTTCTATTTTCTAAATCCAGAATTTTACAAATGTTTTGTAAATTGTTTTGATGCATGCATAAAAAACCTTATGAGACAATGCAAAAATGTGGTCCAGTTCTAATAGTCCAGTGCAACCAATCAGCATTTACTGGTCACCTGTTTGAAAGAAAACAGCTAATTGGTTAACTCTAGGTAATGAAACAAATGTAAATGAAACTTTTGCACACTTTGTCCCCTTTTAAAATGCAGACATGCATTGTTGTCTTGGCAAGAGTACAAAAAATTCATAATGTTAATCATTTACAACTATAATCTTTTAATTAATGTCATCATTGATCATCATTATGATCAACTGTTGATTTTGTAAAGTACTGTTTGTTACCTTTTCCATTAAGAAGCCCTCTTGGACCTTGGAATTAAATTACATCTCCTATGGAAAGATTATCCACGTATTGCAACATCTTTCCTCCTTCTGGGAATGTGGGATTTTGATCTCTGAAATATATCTTTAAAAGAAAATCAAAATTAGCTTAAAAATATTCCATAGTTTTCCGTTACCTTCGTTTTTTTCACCCAGTACCCTCTGGGAAGCCCATAAGCTTCTTAGAGGGTAGTGGCTGAAGACACTTTCTAAATGTTATCAATTGAAAATTCTGTACCATTTCTGAAATAACCAATTACTCTTCGCTTTCCCCTTTCAGCCTCTGTTTCTCTTCATTCTCTCTTCATGCAAGAGTCGGGAGTCTGATTTTGAGAGATCTAATGTTGTTAGATGATGTTGTAATTATGTTTTTCTGGTTAGGAAAGATTTGAGTAAGGTTTCTAATTTTTTTCTCCTAATCAAACAAATATCAGATCAGCCTTTTTCTTTCTCCTGACAACTTCCTTGACTACTTGGTGGTCAGAATGATCAGAATATGACCAGCAGGTAATGCTGTTGTAACAAAATATACAAAAATCTTCAAAATATCTAAAAAAAATTTCAGCTAATTACTAGATTAAACCACAAACTATTTCACTTGTTTACTGAAAGCTACAAAAAAAAACTTTAGCCTTTTTTAAAATGCAGTGGGCTGGATCATGTCTCAAGAGAAAAAGCCTAGTATTCTTTTAAACACTCATGCAAAATTCTTATTAGTGTAAAGCGATAAATGCGTTAAATGGTGGGGGCTGCTTCTGTGTCTGATTAATGGAAGTGGGGGAGGGGTGGACATTTCACTTGTTTGGTCCAAAGACAAAGCCTCTTCTTTGCTGGGGACCACTTCAGTTTCTGGGTCTCAATGATGGAAGTGGGGAGGTTGACATGTTACTTGCTTGGTCCGAAGATGATGCCTCTTCTTAGGTGGGGGGGGGCACTTCTGTTTCTGGGTCTTTATGATGGAAGTGGGGGGAGTGAACAGATCACTTTTTGGTCCAAACACGATACCGATCTCTCGGGTGGGGGGTGCTTCCGGGTCTTGATGTAAGTGGGAGGGTGGACCGATCACTTGCTTGATCCTTGGCTGGGAGCTGCTTCTGGATGTCAGTGATGGAGGTGGGGGGTGGACGGAACACTTTTTGGTCAAAAGATGATGCTTCTTCTTGGGTGGGGGCCGCTTCTCCCTGATGGAGTTTTGTTCTCTCCGGCGGCATGGGCGGGAATCGAGCTCTAATATCTGGGTATGGAAGGCAACTGCTTTAACCACTGGCTGGCCTTCTTTTGATTCAGAACCAATTGTTCTATTTCTAGCACATGGGCAAAAGGGTTCAGTGGTTAGATGTGGTTAGTATGTTATAAAGGAGCACTGGATCAACAATAGTGTTTAGCCGCACACCACTTACTTGCTTGCTGGGTGCATCCGTATCCCTGGCAGCCTCCAAGCCAAATATTATACAGATATGTGAAGTGGGAAGGAGCACACCAAAAATGTCCAGGCAATGCCTTAATTCATATGCAGATTTATTGAGTGCACAAGCTTTCGGGGTCAGAACCCCTTCCTCAGGTGCAATACAGAAACAATGAACACAGTGCAATTTAAACATTCCACCCCCCAGTGCACACAGGAAATCAAACCCTGCATGTGACTTGTTAACCCTTCCAGACCTTACAATAACACATGTATCCCAAGTGATTGTAGTCAATCTGTGTGTATATAACACGAATCAAATATCATAGTCCTCTTTATCTGAAAAATGTGACAATAAATATCTTGTTAAAAACAATGTAACAAAATAGTATATGCAATGTAACAAAATAGTATATACAATATATAAAATCTATAGAAAACATCTCAATCCAAAACATTCATTAAGCCCCCTAGGGGAAAGCGAATCTATTTTGTTAATCCAAAAAGTCTCCCTCCTGAGTAACTGCTGATTAATATTACCCCCTCTGGGCATCTTGATCTGCTCCAATATGGTCCACCTCACCTGAGCAGCAGTGTGTTTTGCATGATAAAAATGTTTAGCCACTGATAGTTCAGTTATGAATTTGGCTGCATCTTCATTTTTTAATTTTTCTTTTTCAGGATTATAATTCTTTATATTACTTTTATGTTCATTTAGACGAATTTTTATACACCTTGATGTTTGCCCAACATAGGGCAAACCACAAGGGCACTTAATCAGATATATTACATTAGAGCAGTTACAAGTGAAGTGGCCTCTTATCTTAATTGGAGTTCCTTTGGTGGGATGCGCTATACTGTCACCCTTAATAATACCTGTGCAGTGTGCGCATTTAATACACTCAAAGGTACCCATTCTCAGAGGTGCTAGCAGTCCTGTCGTTTTTGGTTTTTCCAGAATCTTTTTACAAATGGAGTTAGAATGCCAAAAGTTGTGACAAATGTTATTCTATTATTTCTAGGTTTTTTCATTGTTTGTTTCCCTTTTCTGGCGAGTCAATCTTCAAGTTTGATTTTTTTAATTTCCTGATTAACCTTTTGTAAATTTTCTTTATTATAGCCCCGTTCTGCAAATTTTTTAACCATTCCCTCGGATTCCAGGTCATATAGTTTGTCATTAGAGGTAATTCTCCTAACCCTCTTTAGTTGGCCATGGGGTAGACTCTTAAATACTCCTGGGGGATGGCAACTGCTGGGCAATAGAGTTGTGTTACAGTCAGTTGGTTTGTAATGCATTGTAGTGGTTAGGCTATTGTCCACAATTGAAATATTGACATCCAAGAAGGCCAGTGTTTGCTCCGAATATTCGGATGTAAATTTAATTGTCTGATGGGCCTTATTTAGTTCTTGTGTCATTACTTCAAATTGTTCTATATTGCCATCCCATACTAGAAATATGTCATCCACATAGCGCCAATAATGCATTAAAAAATGAAGATGCAGCCAAATTCATAACTGAACTATCAGTGGCTAAACATTTTTATCATGCAAAACACACTGCTGCTCAGGTGAGGTGGACCATATTGGAGCAGATCAAGATGCCCAGAGGGGGTAATATTAATCAGCAGCTACTCAGGAGGGAGACTTTTTGGATTAACAAAATAGATTCGCTTTCCCCTAGGGGGCTTAATGAATGTTTTGGATTGAGATGTTTTCTATAGATTTTATATATTGTATATACTATTTTGTTACATTGCATATACTATTTTGTTACATTGTTTTTAACAAGATATTTATTGTCACATTTTTCAGATAAAGAGGACTATGATATTTGATTCGTGTTATATACACACAGATTGACTACAATCACTTGGGATACATGTGTTATTGTAAGGTCTGGAAGGGTTAACAAGTCACATGCAGGGTTTGATTTCCTGTGTGCACTGGGGGGTGGAATGTTTAAATTGCACTGTGTTCATTGTTTCTATGAAACCTGAGGAAGGGGTTCTGACCCCGAAAGCTTGTGCACTCAATAAATCTGCATATGAATTAAGGCATTGCCTGGACATTTTTGGTGTGCTCCTTCCCACTTCACATATCTGTATAAAGGAGCACTGGACATCGAGTCTTCCAAAACTTCTTAAGTGCCTGCTTGCTTCGGTGGCACAGTGAGAAATGCCATTGTAGATCTTCCTAGATCTGTTCCTTGCTGACATTGTCTTGTGTCTTTGTAATGAGCTCCTGACAATTGCTCTGGTGGCATAGCGGGAAAACCAAACGTTTTGAAGGTTGTGTGTTTGATTCCTGTCTCTTCTAACATCCCATGCAGACCACTCTCTTGGGTCTTTATAAAGGAGCACATAACACCAAATATTCTAAAATTCGGTAAAGTTGACTGCCTGCATCTGTGGTGTAGTGGTGAGAGTGACTGCTTGGTAAGGGGAGGGTTCACTGATAAAGGAGAGCCTGACACCGCAAATGTCACCCACAGAAATCTCAGGGTCTTCGTGATGGAAACGGAGGTGGACATGTCACTTGCTTTCCTTTCCGGCGGCTACGCAAGAACATTTGGTTCCATACCAAAATAACCCAAGCAGATGGCCTAATGATTAGAGCAGCTGTCTATGGAGCCCATCGTTCACATTTTGATTCCTGCCAGCACCACTTCTCAAAAAAGTTAAAATTATTGATTGGAAAATCCTTCCGCTCCGATTGCGTAGCTGCGTGAAAGAAAATTTGCCCCCCAAAATCAAGGCTCTGTCATCAGACTGGAAAACAATATACCCATCACCATGACCCAGAAAGGAATTGTCTCCCTCACAGAGACCCCGTCCGAAAAGCAAGTGGCCATACCTGGACTGGAAAGTGATCCGGGTCCCCCCCAACCATGGTGGCCCTGGGATGCAGAAGGTTATGTTGAAAAAAGATTCATGCCCAAGGTTGGTGCCAGGCATGAATAATTAACACAAGAATGGGCTTTCGGAAGAATGCATATGAAGGTGTTGCTATTTTGACACATTCAATGCCGCCCTATCAAATCATGCTAGTCCTGGCCAGTTCTTAACATTTGGTAACTTTCTTGTTTAACTGCCATTTCATAGCACTTGTGAAATGTTAGCACTTAGGAAATAGCACTAGTGCCATCCTCTATGTTGGGCCTGTATTTATATGCAGCTGATTGGGAAATTCAGACTCTGATTGACTCATTAAACAATTAATGAGCGATCAAAGCAAGCAGGCTGTGTAGGAAAGGACAGAATTTAAAAACAAAACACACTAGAACTAATTGTTGGGGCTGTAAAAATAGTTCTTGCTCATTGAGTGATGAGTCACAAATGTGAGTTGAGATAGCAAGTAAGATGGCAAGTACTAAATGAAAGTGGACCTATCAAAGTGCTGTGCTGCCTTTTACTAATTTTGAAATATTGGGCGTCATCCACTCTATTATAAAGAACCAACCATGAGAAGCAGAAATTGAACTCGCAACCGTCTTCTTACCCCTTTTCAACCACATCACTTAGCTAGCTCTGCCTAATTTGGGAATATTTGGTGTTCTTGACTCCTTTATAAAGAACCAAGAAAAATGTTCAGCAGATGTGGGAATTAAACTTACAACCTTCTCCTTACCAAGCCTGCACTTTAACCCCTACACCACCACAATGCTTAGCTAATAAAGAATCAAGAAAAATTTCGGCAGACGTCGGGAGAAGTGGGAAACGCATTCCTAACCTTCTCCTTCCCAACCCAGCGCTTTAACCCCTATACCACCCAAACTTGGGGATTTGGTGTTCACATTCTAAATCAAACCTGTAACTGTGTAAACAAATATTTGATGAAGAAAAACTTAAATCCTCATGTATATTTTATATATTTTATTAAATAAAATAGTAATAAAAAAATAGTTTCTTGTCCAGTTGACTGATTTTGGGCTGGCCTGCATATCTTCAATCCTATACTATGAGCACTCATTCTGAAATGGAATTTGCAGGAAATACTTTATACCGTGTGCCATTCTTAGTACCATTTGCTTAGCCTGGAGGTTGTTGTACACTTTCAGGTACAGAATTATCTTATTTTCTTCTCTTCCAAAGATCTGAAGGAAATTCAGTAGGAATGAAAACTTTCTTTATGGTGGGTTTGCTGCAAGTACATATCTGTCGCTTGCAGAATGTACAAGGTTTAGGCTTTTCTTTTTCATAATCCAGTTTTCTCACTGTATCCTTTACTTTGTGATGCTGAGGTGGGGGTATAGGATAGAGATTTGCTCTTTCTTTGCTATGATCTCTCGGTTTTCTGTCTGGCTTTGGTTGCTTATATTCCAGGATAGGAAGCTTAGGCAACAGAAGCTCCTTTGCTTTTACAGGCTTGGTTACTCCTTTAATATCATCTAGAACTATCTTCCTAGGAAATATATCTATCTTCTTTAAATCACTAGGAATGTCCGCCTTTATTTTCTTCTCTTTATAGGCTGTTGAGTCATTTGGCTTGCTAGAACTCTGGCAGTCATGTTTTATGAACCTAGGAGTATAGCGTTTCTCTAGCAGGCGAGGTTTTTGAATAGCAACTCCTTTCACTAGCAGTTTTTCTTTTGAAACATTAGGTATTTCAATTTTAGGCTAAAAATCAATGAGTTAAATAGTTAGGACAGCAATTGCATAAATGTAATGCTTTATAAAACTATTATTGTCTCAAAAAAAACATACAGAAATTTGAAGAAAAGGTTCAAGTGCACAAGGACCATTCAATCATTGCTTCTCTTTCCTTGAAAAGTACTCTGTGGGGTCGGACTGGACCAGCAGGACACTGGAAAAAAACCCAGTGGGCCCTGCTGACCCAGACCTGCACCGTGCCAGTGACCCTAGGCCTGATCCCAACGTGGGGGGAAGGTGCAGCAGTGCAGAGGGGATGTAGCTGGGAAGGGGAGATAGATGTGTGGGGGACCCGTAAGATGAAAGCCCTGGTGCGCCCCGCACCCCCAGTCCTACCATGGTACTCTGTGCAACATAACCTATTGGTAACCTTGTCAGCCAAATTTTAATAAATGTGTAGTCTTTCCTTTAACCATTAATCAATAAAAAGACAAATATTGACTGGTATATACATACCTGTTGATATAGTAGTTCAAAGTCACCCACATCACACTTGCTATATTCTTTACGGTCAAGGACAACACGTAGGACGTCTTCTTGAACTTGGGGGCTCAGCTCACTAGTGACAGATGTGGATTTTGACAGTGCAGGGCTGGCATTGATTTCTATCAGCCATGGCTGGTAATTCTCGCCAAACATAAAATCTGCACCATATAAATGAAATGCATTTTTCCTGTGCTCAACTTTATTTTGGGCACTCTTCATGGTATTGATGATGATTTCCTTCATCCCTGGCAAGATTATATCATCCCATGCATCTAATGCTCCTGTCATCTGTAGATAGTCTTTGAACTGATAATCATGCCACATGTTCTCTTCAGGAAGGTCAGGATGACGGTTTGGGGAGTTCTTACAGTGCTTCTGTACGGCATTGTTACACAGGTGTATGGGTCTGTAAAAACACAATTGTAAAGGTTTATGCACTTATTCCATAATCTTAAACTGACCAAAAGTAATTTCTTTGGAGTTCATCATGATCATCATTATCGATTTTTATATAGCACCAGCACTTCGAATATTTTGAATAAGGGGTCTTACAGTAATTTATGAACAAGGGATATTTATTAAAATAAAATTGGAGAGAAGGTCGCCTACAATATCTATATATTTCCGGTTGAATCAGGAATGCATAGCCATCTTAGGAATTTTACTGCCAACATCCTGTTAAAGCCGAAATTCCAAAACGTTTAATAAAAATTCAGAATGACTAAATTCCCTTGAGATGGTGCAGCTTAATATGTTCAAAAGACTGTTAGTGGTACTGTACATATTGACTTCGAACATCACAGGGATATATGAAAAAAATCCTGCACAAGGTGTTGGGCACAAGGAACCTTGTCCTCACTACTTGTCACCACCTTTCATATGGCAGGTTGAAAGTACAGGACTGCAATACAACCTGCATCCATCTTTGTTCCCCAACTTATGTATCTAAATTATGCACACATTAGGGGACAGGCAAGTGAGAAGGTGCCTATGTGCTTCTTCCCATGGATTATGCCCATCTTTTGCACTTTGCACCCTGCCCTGTAGATAATAAATGACCTCTATAAAGTCCTGGTGATTTTCTTGGAAAAACACATATCTAGCAGCTCACATATTCAACACACTACCAACCTGCTTAGATTCTTCAGTGAGAAAGGCTTTGATGAGAAGCGAAGATAACATTTCTTGTAGAACCAAATGGTCAGAGGGTTCCAATCCGTGACCAGGAACCACTGACGCACATCGAATTTAGTGCCGTGAATTAAGAGTGGCGCCTCTATGTATTTCTGTACCACACAGAAATCATCATCGGGAATCACTGGGTCTTTGTCCAGGAGCGATATTATGTCTTCCAGATTGTTCTTGCATATTATACCTGTAAAAATGTTGATAATCAGAACAACTTCATCTATGACTTAATGGAACAGAGACTGTAACATTCTCTTAATAATCAAATACACATTAAGCAAGGTCTCTTACCTCTTCCTTGGGATTTAGCTCCTGGTTTTATAATCCAGATATTCCGTTCACCTTCAATATCAATCTGAGGACACACTGCTTCAAGAGTGTGTAAGAGAGAATGGCACCTAGCAGCATAATGTGCAGCATTCTCTATGGTTGTGCCATCACTACAAGAAGACAAAGGAATGGTTAACTTATAATGTCTATAATATAATAATATAATGTAATGGCTGTCCCATTATAATATAGGGCCTGTATTGTTGCCTGCACCAGAAGAGAGCTTGAAAATTATACACAAACACTGTAGAAGCCACTTGATATCTGGGTACTAGGGATTAACAAATGTTTTTTTTAAAGGGGTTATTGATATCCTGATATTGCAATTGGTTTTCATTTTTTATTATCTCTGGTTTTTGAGTTATTTAACTTTTTATTCAGCAGCTCTCCAGTTTGCAGTTTCAGCAATCTGGTTGCTAAGGGTCCAATTTACCCTAGCAACCATGCATTGAGTGGAATAAAAGACTGAAATATGAATAGGAGAGGGTCTGAATAGAAAGGTGAGTAATAAAAAGCATCAATAACAATACATTTGTAGCCTTACAGTGTATTTATTTATTATCAGTGACCCCCATTTGAAAGCAGGAAAGAGTCAGAAGGAAAAGGCAAATGATTAAAGAATGAAAACTAATAAATAATGAAGACAAACTGAAAAGTTGTTTAGAACTAGCCATTCTATAACATACTTAAAGTAATGTTTACTGTCATAGGGTTTTCTAAACATTCGAGAAACAGCCCTTTCCAACCTAAAAACTAAAATGCCATGGATTTTGTTCTGTGTGACATAACTTACTAGATAACACGGGAATAGTTTCTCAAGAATTCTTTCCAGAACTCAGGTGGCTTGGGTTTAGTCTCTTTTTGGTCTATGTTCTTGTGTTCCAATTTATCCAGGTACACCTGACACATTTCAATAGACTTCAAGATAATGTCTGATTTGACAGGTTGTTTGTGAGTGGTCCTTTCAGCTTTTGGGGTTAAAAACAAAACAAGGATCATTAGAGAAATGAAACACAATTGGCTACAATAACCCTAACCCTAACCCTAAGGGGGTTATTTACTAAAATCCAAATAAATCTTATTTTTTTTATTAAACAAAGCTTGACCAAACTCCCATCCATAATTCTGCCTTATTTATCATTAAAATAACTAGAATAAATCGAATAGTGGAAAAACTCGATAAAATCTAGTGAAAACCTGAATGGTACGATTTTTTTAGGACTTTTCGTCTGAATCGCTTAATTTTCTTTGTTTATTGCCCACAAACCCCAATTTTTTTGGATTAG
Source organism: Xenopus laevis (assembly GCF_017654675.1). NCBI lineage: Eukaryota > Metazoa > Chordata > Amphibia > Anura > Pipidae > Xenopus > Xenopus laevis. The sequence continues at coordinate 64,815,787 of NC_054374.1, forward strand.
TGGGCTAATCCCAATGCAGACCACTATATATTCAAATTGGGATAGGGACATCTGCCATTGATGTTTAAAGGACCTTGACAGTTCTGAGATGCCAGATTTTAAAATTCTGTCTTTTTTCTCCCCAGGGTATAATACATTTTTGAAAAGAAAATTTCCATGAAAAATCCGAGATTTTACCCCAAAAAAAAAAACATTTAGAAAATTTAAAAATTAGATTTTTAGTAAATAACCCCATAAGTCTAATATGAAAACAGCAGGGCCTTTTTAAAGGGAGGTACAGATATAGGTTCTATTATCCAGAATGCTCGCTTTCTGTAATTTGGATCTTCATACCATATGTCTACATTGAAACATTAATAAACCCAATAGGATTGTTTTGCTTCCAATAAGGATTAATTATATCTTAGTTGGGATCAAGTACAAGGTACTGTTTGATTATTACAGAGAAGAAGGAAATTATTTTTTAAAATTTGGATTATTTTGATAAAATGGAGTCTATGGGAGACAGTTTGGAGCTTTCTGGATAATGGGTTTCCGGATAAGAGATCCCATACCATTATGGAATTAATTCAAAGAAGTGACCCACACAATTTTAGAATTCATAGTTTAGCACTCTTAAGTCTTAACTGGTCGGGGTTGCTGGTCAAACATTTTAAGGCTAAAGTCCCCTTGTTGTGTTTTAGAATTTCATAGGTCACTATAGGTTTCTCGTCTAATCAATTTGCAATCAAGAAATAAAATAGTTTTACAACAATCTATTTGTTACTGGTAGTATAGATTGCCTATAACAACACCACATGAAAAAGGCTGTGGAGGCACTACTCTGTTGTAATCAATGCCTTATTGAAGGGAATATGTATGTAGTGTCTGATGTCAGTGCACATATTATAGCTGTAGCACAGGTATGGGATCCTTTATCCAGAAAGTTCCAGGTACAGGAAGCCCATCTCCCATAGACTCCGTTTTTTCCAAAGCATCCATAGATTATAGATTCTCTATAATAATAAAACACCTTGTACTTGATATAATGAAGCCTTATCGGAGACAAAACCAGCTTGTTGGGTTTATTTAATGATTAAATAATTATGAAGTAGATGTAAGGTAGGAAGATCCAAATTACGGAAAGTTATCCAGAAAACGCAGGTTCCAAGCATTCTGGATAACAGGTCCTATACCTGTATAGAGACTACAGTAGAACCCCCATTTTACAATTTTCAGGGAACCAGAAAAAAATGGTGTAAAATCCAGGAAAATATAAAATCAGGGAAATGTATTATTCATAATATATAGGTGGAACCACAAAACAACAAGGTGAAATGAGGGAAAACTTAAAATCAGGGGATGTAAAATTGAGGTTTCCTATCACTTACCTAACCACTCAAGACAGCTATGTCTTGCTATCCAACGTTTCTGTCCGAGTCTGGGTTTATCAAATGGATATTCTGGAATGTTGGAATCCGAAACCCACTTCAAAATGCCACGGGCAGCTGTCTGAATGAAGTCATCTAAAGGAAAGGAAGGTCTTGGTTAGAATCATTGTAGTCTGTTGTAAGATGAGATCAGATGAGCTATAAAACTAACAAAGCCTGTTGCTCATAGCTTTAATGCTGGCCATAGGACTGTTTTCATTCACTTCTATGAATGCTGAGTCAGAATTAGGGTTACCAACTGCAGCGTTGGACTGGAGCTGTGGGGGATCATCTGGGCTGCAACACCAAGACAAAATGCTTGACAAAGGGGCTTGCCCCGAAACGTTGCACTTCCGGTAATAAAACTTTGCAAGGTGTTCACCTGCATTCACAGCTTGTGTGCCAGTGTGCCTTTTCTCTGCAACACCAAGAGCCTTCCTCTGAGCCACTGGGGGCTCCCTCCCAAATTCCAAATTCACCTCCCTCTCACACATGCAAGCACACTGTTGCACCGCATATCCTTTTTTTCAGCGGATGGCTGATTGGGGGAGCGGGCCTGGGCTGGCAGGGGCCCATGAGGTCTTGGGCCTACCGGGTTTTTTCCTTGGTGTCCTGCTAGCCCAGTCCTACCCTGGCCAACTGTCCGGTTTTAACCCAGACAGCCTAGCTTTTTGAAAGGCTTTCTGGGTCAAAACTGCCTGGCTGATTTTCCAAATTAGGAAAACCAGGCATCATCATCTGAGATTGAGGTGGCGATCAGACAATCGCCATATCAAAGCTCTGCCCCTGATGTCACAGCCCGCTACCCTACAGGTCATTGTCCCACCGTTTTATGTCACCATCCAGTCCCCCGCCCAGAGTTAGAGGAGTTGAAAGGTGGCAAAACCTAGTCAGACCCAGATTTGTGGTGAGGCCACAAAGGCCTGGGCCTAGGGCGGCAATATTTTAGGGCGGCATTATTAACTATAGAGCAGGTGTTAAAGGTTCGTAATGCACAATTAAGATTCACAATGCAATAAAAGCCTAACAATATAATATTACATTGTGATAGGTGAACTTATATTCACAAAGTTTTGCTCTTTCCGAATTTTATTACATTTCCCCCATAATAATTACTGTATAAATATAACAAAATGACTACCTCCTCTCTGTATTATAATAAGAGGTGCCTAGCAAAGCCAAAAGGTATAAGTGCTATTACCAATAAATTCCTGGCGTTCATCATTCTGCCTCAGTCTGTAGCAACGTGGGACAAACGAGTATGGATCGACATCTGAAAACCAATGCATGCTGTCCATAAGGGTACACAACCCAGCCTAGCAGAAAGACACAGACTTAGTGGTTAGAAACTGAAATAGGACAATAATATTTAATGTACAAAATCACAGAACCTGCTGTCCTGGTTCTATGCATACAATGGACTCACCTTGGTTGTGAAGCATTTAGTATTTTTAAAGTGGTTTATCATTTGATCTGCTCTGAGTGAGTCGTAGTTCATTGCGTCAGCCCTTGGGATCCAGAGGAAGTTGGGATCCACATTGAAGAGACGCTTTGCCTACAAAAGAGAAACAAAGATTTCTCAGCAATATTAAGTTATGAAAAGATATTGTCACACAATTTAGAACTATAAGCGGAAATTATAATGCACAGCATTGCTTCTTCAGTGTTGTAAAGAGTTTCCTGTGACATTATTTGATCTAACATCATAGGGACTTTTTGGGTCCTGACCAATACAGTAGATCAAGAATAACATTTTTAAAAATGATTTCCTTTTTCTTTGTAATAATAAAACAGTACCTTCTACTTGATCCAAACTAAGATATAATTAATCCTTATTGGCGGCAAAATAGTCTTATTGGGTTTATTTAATGTTTACATGATTTTGTAATAGATGTGGAGGCCTATTTATTAACAGTCTCATTTTCGTGGTCTTAGAGGTTTTTGAAACCACGACTAAATTCACTTTCTGTAAAACCACAAATGTCATGGAATTTGTTAAAAGACCTGAATGTAAAAAGCACTTATTAAAAAAAGGGCTGAACGATCTGAAAAACAAATTAAACAAATCAAAATGTTGACTTTTTCAGACAACTCCTAGCCAATTAAAAATTGTCCGATAGGATCAGTGCAGCACCCACTGACATCTGTAAGGACCTTGACTACTTTTACCTGGCAAATTTATGTATTAGAGTTTTCTGTGGTTTTTACACTTAAAAAATCTCACATTTTTTGAGTTTTACAGAAATAATGAGAAGCCACTAATTTTTAGACACTGGTGGAAAAAATAGGAATTTGATTGATGGTAAATAGGCCCCTAAAAGTATGATGATCCAAATTACGGAAAGTCCCCTTATCTGGAAATCTCCGGGTATAAAGTATTCTGGGTAACAGGTCCCATATCTGTATTACACACATATGAACTAAAATAGATAAAATAGCTCTTTTGAAAGAAGTAATAACCTATACACACAGTATGCAAATCTCTTCATACGTTAACATGAAATAAAGGAGATCTGCTGTATTAATACATCAGGTATAATTTACTTAAACATTTATAATGAAGTTAAATAATAAGAAGGTTCTACTAATAGAGTAACCTGGAAGTTTCTATAGGATTACCTTGAATCTTGAGTTTACATCTCGATCAGTCAATTTATTGGCATCTGCAATGGAAAAGCAAACAAAAGCATTACTTTTAGACTAAATTCCTATAATTTAGTAAGTACATGTGGAAATAAAACAGAAATTTTCTTTTATACAGGTACTTTATTCACCAGGTTCTTGAACAATAAACTAGGAATGGTGACATTGCACTGGTTCATGAGTATTGAACCAAGAAAGGGCTGACCACTAGTTGGTTCTTAACTTCTGTTAAGCACCAACAAGTGGTCAGCCCTTTATTGGCTCAATACGCAGTCATTAAAACATTGTCTTAAAGGGGTTGTTTGCCTTCCATTAAAGTTTTAGTATGGCGTAGAGAGCGATATTCTAAGAAAAGTTGTAGTTGCTTTTGATTTTTTATTACTAGTGATGGGCGAATTTCTGTGTTTCGGCGGCAGCGAATAAATTTGCAAAATTGCTGGCGAAAATTCACAGGTGTCAATGTTTTTTGATGCTGGCGACAGTTTTTTTAATGCCGGCAACGGAATCGACGACGGTGACAAATTAGATGGCGGCGACGATTAACGGACGCCCATTGACTGTAATGGGCGCCGGTGTCAACTTTGACGGCAGCGCCCATTTTGACACTGGCGAATTGTCGCAGGTGTCAAAATCGTAGTTTTGTGAATTTTCCGCCCGTTTCGTGAATTTTGTGGGAAATTTGCAAAATTAGTGGGGAAGTGAAACGGGGCAAATTTGCCCATCACTATTTATTACTGGTTTTTGAGTTATTTAACTTTTTATTCCGCAGCTCTCCAGTACACAATTTTACCTGGTTGCTAGGGTCCAAATTACCCTAGCAACCATGCACTGATTTGAATAAGAGACTGGAATATTAATAGGAGAGGGCCTGAATAGAAAGATACTAAAAAGTAGCAATAACAATACATTTTTAGCTTTACAGAGCATTTGTTTTTAGAAGGGGTCAATGGCCCCAGTTTGAAAGCTGGAAAGAAGAAGAAGGCAAATTATTCAAAAACTATAAAAAAGAAAATTTGAAGACCAATTGAAAAGTTGCTCATTATTAGTCATCCTATGACATAATAAAAGTTAACCCCTTAGCATTCATGCTGCTACACTTACAGATAAATCCAGTGGGGAAAAAAAGTACCTACACCATATTGCAACTACTTGGCTATTGGATGGAGCAACAATTGACTAAATAGTTTCACCGAGATTCAGATTTTCAAGTTTTTTAAATTTGATTTTGGGGGTTGTATTTCAGTACCGTGAACAAGAGCCTGGGGCTTTAATTTTACCATACCAGTTCTTAAAGTCGTCTTCTCCACCCAGCCTCTTCTCAGCAAGCAATTCCGCACAACAGGATAACAGCCGGAAATACTGAAAATCTTCTTATCCTGTGAGTTTGGGGGAAAAGACATATTAATAAAGATTGCCCATAAATTTCCACTTCATTTGTGATGGGGAAAAGTCAGTGGTGTAACTACTGGGGTGCTGGGAGTGCAATCACACCTGAGCCTGCACCCCCTCAGGGCTGGAGCAACGGAATAGGTAATTTACGGGCAGAATTTGAGCGTAAGAGAGGGACACCAGTTTGGCAGGGTTGGGCCCAGACTTCTTTATTTACACCCAGGGTCGGACTGGGGGCCCAGGACCCACCGGGACCACAGTGAAGGGCCCCCTCCAGACCGCCTGGCCTTCTTACTTGAGTGCCACCGCACATGCGCACACGGAGCCACGCTTCAATGCATGGAGCCATATGACACTCATGCACGCACGGTGCTGCACAGCGCTGCGCGGCTCTGCAAATTGTTTTTCTTTTCAGGCCCAGAAGATCTGGAGCAGGGGTCTGGCTCAGTGGGGGCCCACCGGGTTTTTTTCCAGTGTCCCGTCAGGCCAGTCCGACACTGTTTACACCACTGGGAAAAGTCGATAAAGAAAATAAAGTGACATATATTGCACCCCTGCTAATGCTGTACATTTGTTTAAACCATATATGCAGTGGCATAAATAGAGTGCGCCAGACCCCCTGCAAAAAAATCTTCAGAGGTGCCCTCTGATCCCCATCCTCCCGCCCACTTCCCATCCCACCTCTGCCCCACCCACATCCCACCTCTTCCCAACCCATATCCTGCATCCACCCTGCCCACGCCCAGCCCCAACTCCGCCCACTCCCGCCCAACTTTCTTCCCCTTCCTCGCGGGTAAGAGAGAGCAGAGGTTTTTTTAATTAACTATAAAGGAAGCCCCACAGTTCAGTCCCCCCTGTTCCAAGAGCCCCCTGCAACTGCGGGTCTGCTTCCTCTGTAGTTGCGCCACTGCATATATGTTATTGACAGTTTACTGCACTAGTGCACTAGCTTGATGTCAGTAACCAGAGCCTGACAATGGTGTATCACCTATGAGTTCAAGTTTAGATTACAGGAAAACTTTTAGCAAAGCAGCCTGTCACTGGTAGTGAAAGTGTTAAATAGGAATAATAAAGTAATTCCTAACTGACCTTTATGGCTATATCCACTATATCCGTGGTGCTTCTTGCATGTTCCATGTCCTTTGTGGTGTCAGGGGTGGTTTTCTTCATGAAAGCTGTGCATGGACAAAATAAATGATTGGTTACTGGCAGACTCATTTTCAATAATAACTATGTCACTAAAGCCCAACACTGTTACTCCCATTCAGTCTAAAATCTATTAAATCATACAGAATCCCCAATACACAGCTGCTGCCATATACTGAGCAAATAGCGAGTGGGGGTATTTTTTTTACTGTTATCACTGAGTACATTCCTACCTAAATGCGTCCAATAAGACTCCACCCCTGCCCCATTATAACTATTTTTCTCTAATAGGAAAATAAGGATGCTAAATATATAGAAGCAATTCTGGTGTAAGGAAAAGGTTGCAGAGGTATAGACAGTGGAGCTATATAAACAAATGACAAACAGTGGTATCACAGGGATAGAAATGTGCATCTTTCATGAAGATTGGGTGCTGTTGCTTGCCTACTTACCATCATGCTTAGGCTCTTTTGTTTTCTTCATAGAAATTGATGGTTTTGATTGATGTATTTCAGGTTTCTGCAGAGACAAAAAAAAAAATGATGGGCCTTCAGAATATTTACGGCACAGATGTGGGATCTATTGTCTAGAATTTTATACTTTTAAATATTAAATGATTTTATGCTTTCTTAGTAAAGAGAAAAATCTAATTAAAAATTGTTTGTGTAAATATGACACAATTGGAAATGGCATAATAGATCCAATATATCAACTCTAATTATCTGCCAGAAAATATTATTATTAGTCTTGTTAATGGTGTGGAATTTCTGAGCCTCAAGTAATATTATTACAGAGATGTTTTAAATGTAAATACATATGTTATTAAATTAAAGTCTAGGTATGGAATGCTCAATGATTCTAGGGCCCAGAATCAATAAAAATTGGCTTATTTGCCCAAGCTAAAGATAGCCCTGACTGGGAAACCATTGGTATTGGATTGGACACTTACTCTATACATCCTTGTCTCTCTCTTGATGGAATGTATCAGATGATGTTAAAGTCTGTGGGATAGAACAAGACATGATTTTAGGGATCAGCCATATACAGTTTTCTCCTCTTCTATTGTATAATTGCTTAGCACTATTTACAATTAGCATAATCTTATTGAATTATGTGGAGGCCCATTTATTAAAGTTCAAATTTTAATGATATTAAAGCTTTTTTCAGTTTATTAATATGAAATTAAATCAAATAATTTTCATATATCATACTTTAATTTGAAACAAATCACACCAAAAAAAATGATTTTCAATTGCAATCATGAACATTAATTAATCAACTTTGAGTTTCTGATTATCGATTTTTGAGTTTGAGAATAAACACAAACTGAGAAAAATGTAAATAATGGCAAAGTAGTGGTTTCTGAGGTCACATTTTTCTCAATTGTTAGTAAATTTAAGAACGGAAAGCCTAATAATTATGTTTAGGCATTGGCACAGGATATTATATGGATTCCTTATCAAGGAAAGGTTCTCCACCCTGACATAAATGTGTAAAAATGTGAGTTTGAAAACAAAATAAAACTCAAATATATTCCTGTTTTTTCCACATCTGCATTTAAACTTTTTTTGCTCACAGACAATGGCATTTTAAAATGTGCAACTTAGAGGCCCATATATAAAAATTCTGGTTTATTGGTGTAAGAGGTTTTAGAAACCACGAAAAAATTAATTTTCTCTAAAACCACAAATGCCAAGTCATTTATTAAAACAACCTAATATAAAAAGCACAAACAGATAAAATACAGAACTAATTCAAGTACTAAGATGAACCCTCAAACTGAAAATCTCTATAAGCTTGAAAGATTTTACAATTGGAAAACGACAACTCCCATTGACTTCTACATGACCTCAACAGCTTTTACAGTGTTGTATTAATGTTTTGTTTAATAAAATAGGAATATTTCATAATTTGGAGTAATTAGCGTAATCCATGATTTTTACTAAAAAATACAAATGCTTAAAGCTTCTCCTTTTCTGATTAAGTTTGATTCTCTAATATGCAATGGTACCACCCATATGTTATGGAATGTAAACATTAAGAAGTATCATGAGCTCAACAAATAACAAATGCAGACATGGTAGGGCTTTAGGCATTTGTTGGTTATCTAACATGGTCTTATTATCTCATTATCAAACTACATTTGCACTTACATATATTTGCAAATAATTCCATACTCGCAATTACCCATACAAATTCACATATACATGCACCCACCTATCCAACGTCATCAATTTCATATACACAAATGATAACCCAAAACCGTCTTGCAGATTTTTTTTTTTTTTTTTTAACAATTACTGCTTTATTGAAAGTATAACAGAGGCTTGAATGTACAGTGGTAATTAAAATACATTTCTGAGTTTACAATCAATATGCAGGATCAACAGCAGTTAACAAAAAGAACAATAAAATTGACATGTTAAAAATTGTTGCTACAATTGTATCTCTGTCATTGCAAGCAGCGAATCTAAGACCAAATAACTGCTAGTGTAGTCGTGAGGTCCAACCTATGATCAGGACATGAGACCTATTTCAGAAGGGTACACATAAAGAACAGACATATGCTGGATATACATGTGTAACAGACCCGCGTACGGGGGGATGGGGTTATAGGAGCCACCAAACTACTACTAAGCTGGCAATGTAACTACACTAGTGTAGGACCGTGATCATCATCCCTCCTCCTCATCCAGCCAGATCCCCCATATTTTATGAAATTTTTCCGGGCAGTTCCTCCTCATGTACGTCAGTTTATACATGGGCATTGCTTTCCTGATGAGGTCCAACCAAAAAGGGACAGTTGGGCCAGAGGAATCCTTCCATTTGAGGGCTATAGCTTTTTTTGCAAGCATTAGTAAAATAGAAAGGAGAGTACATTCTGCACTTCTAACAGACACTTCCTCTACCCTGTTCAATAAGATTATTAGTGGATCCACAGGGATTAACCAAGCCGTTTTCCCGTGAATGTTCTGCAACACTTGCTGCCAAAAAAGGTGTATCACAGGACAGGTCCACACCATATGATATTAGTCGGCCACCAGTTCAGAACATCTGGGACAGGCCGGTGCTAAAGTGTGATTCATCCTATGCAACCTTTGAGGGGTGAGATAAGTCCTATGGAGGTATTTAAGTTGGGTTAGTTTGTCCCTACTACATATCATCCCATCTGAGTAGGACTCCAGAGCATCCTTCCATTTTTCATCATCTAGCGAGGGTATATCTATTTGCCATTTCAGTTGGATCCTTCTAAGATTAGAGTTACCGATTGACATTAAATGATTATAGAATATTGATAAAGGTTTTCGGAGTTCAGGGTTGTGGATATAGGTCTCCAGCCTCCTGGGAGTGGTGTCCACTTGCCCACCCGGAAATTGCAGGCTTATGGCATGTCTCACTTGAAAAAAACGAAAAAGCATCACATTAGGCAAAGTAAATTTATCTTTCAGAATTTGGAAGGGGGGTAATTTGCCATCAATAAGAATATCCATGACATACTTGATGCCAAATCTCGCCCATAACTGGGGGTCTGGGATCATAGCAAGGTGTTTCAGCTTAGGGTTACACCAGAGGGGGGTAAATTTAGAACAGTGTGCAGGGATGGAGGGTGAAAAATTAAGAGCCACTTGCCAAGCCCCCACTGTAGCCTTCATGAGAGGGGTGATATGCGGAGCATCTGTTATACCCCTATACAGTAGGTTCTTAAGTCCCTCAAATGAGCCCACTACTTGCGCCTCCAGCTGTGTGGTGGCATCTTGCGGGGAGGGGGAGGCCCAACGCCAGGCGTTGACCAATTGAGCAGCCAGATAGTACAGGAATAAGTTAGGTGCTGCCAACCCTCCACTTTTAACAGGGAGTTGGAGAGTAGCAAGGGCAATCCTAGGTTGCGATTTGTTCCACAGCATTGAGATTTCGAGGCTCCGTAAGACACGGAACACATCCTTATTGATTTTCAGGGGAGATTGTCGAAATATGTAAGTTAACTTTGGAAGGATAACCATCTTGAAGAGGCAGATTCTGCCGTACAAGGATAATGGTAAGGATGACCATGTTTCAACTTTGGACTCTATGTAATGCAGAATCGGGGACAGATTAAGGTCTACAAATTTGGTTAAATCCCTGTGGATCCAGATCCCTAGATATTTAAAAGAGTCTGCCCAGGACAGACCATGAGGGAAAGCGGGTACATCTTGGTGTTTAGGGTCAATGGCAAAAAGAAGGGATTTCGCCCAATTTATTCTCAGGCCAGAGTAAGCCGTGTGGCCATTAATAATGTCTAGTGCAGCGCCAAGCGCCCTACCGGGGTTAGCTAAATACAACAATGTGTCGTCCGCATACATGGACACTGTTTCAGTGACTCGACCCAGTTGAAGTCCAACCACCCTTGGATTATTTCTAATTCGACAGGCCATAGGTTCCATGGCTAGGGAGAAAAGCAAAGGGGAAAGAGGACAACCCTGACGGGTACCTCTCAGAATGGAAAAAGGTTGTGAAATCGTAAAATTCGTTCTGACTCTAGCTACGGGGTTATCATATAGAGCTTGAACCCATCGAATATAAGCCGCTGGGATGCCCACTCTTCTCATCGTGGACCATAGATAAGGCCACTCCACTGAATCGAAGGCCTTCTCGTTATCAAGTGAAGCGATCACCCTTTCCCCCGAGTTATCATGAGTAATAGCCAGATTGGTGTATAGACGCCTAATATTAGCATCCGTTGACTTCCCCTGCATAAAACCGGTCTGATCAGGTGAAATTATCAAACCCAGCAACGGAGCTAAACGGGAAGCCAATACCTTGGCCAAAATTTTCGCATCTGAATTTATCAGAGATATGGGCCGATATGCCGCACAGTCATGCGCAGCCTTGCCTGGCTTCAAAATCAAAACTATTAGAGTTGTTTGCATGGATCGTGGGAGGGGGGAGCCCAAAAGAACAGCATTATATAAGTTAGTGAGAAGGGGGGCCACTTGATCTTTATATAGTTTATACCAATCCATGGGTATCCCATCTAGCCCTGGGGTTTTACTCGCTGGGAAAGAAGTAATAGCCTCCTTTACCTCATCTATCGTTATATCTTCAGCTAGGGACTGGGAGTATTGGTTCTCCAATACCGGGATCTCCGTGTTTCGTAGGTATGCATCTATTTCCAGGGTCCCCTTTTGAATTTTTGAGCAATATAAGTCCCTATAAAAGGCACAGAAAGCATCATTAATCCTGTTAGGGTCTGAGGTGTATTCTGTCGGAGATACTTTTACAGCTGGGATGGTAGATGAGACTTGCTCATTCCTAGACAGGTAGGATAATAGTTTGCCATTCTTATCCCCATGCTCGAATATATTGGCTTGTTGATAAAGGATATGTTTTTTGGTCAACTCAGCCTGGGCAAGATTAAGAGCTAACTGTGCATCTAACCATGACTGCCTAGCCAGGTCCGTGGGGTTCGCTACATATTCAGACTCTAATGCCTGTACTTCCTGAGTAAGTGTATTTATCTCAGCACCTACAGTTGCATTGATAGCTTTAATGTTTCTAATGTATTCTCCCCTAACATAAGCCTTCAGGGCATCCCAGACCACATCCGTGGATGCAGAATCCTGATTGACCGAAAGATAGGAGGCAATACTGTCTCGGATGGGTTCTTTCAGAGCTGTGTGATTCACCCAGAAGGGGCTTAAGCGCCATACTCTATCGCTTGGGTCAAAGGACCCCATAATATCGACAATGAGAGGAGAGTGATCCGATATGCCCCTTGTAAGGATCTCAGCAGAAGTGACTAATTTGGTCATATCTGATGTACCCATTGCAAGGTCAATTCTGGATAAACACTGATACCCGGGGGAATAACAGGTGAATTGTCTGGCTACTGGGTGTCTGGTACGCCAAATGTCACTGAGGCCATAGGTAGAGACCCATTTGGCAAAATTGGGATTACGGGCCTTCGAAGTAGTCAATCTGTCAATCTCCGGGTTTGGCGCAACATTGAAATCCCCCATTATTAGTACCGGTGCCAGTGCCAGTGTAAGAATCTTACGCATAATCTCCTGTAGGAGTGCAACGTCAAAGGGAGGAGGGACATATACTCCCGCTATAGTATATAGGCGACCATATAACAGCCCATGTAGAATCACAAACCTACCAAAGTGATCAGTCAGTACTGAATTAGCAGTAAAAGGACAGGATCTGGAAACAAGTATGCCGTCTTGCAGATTTAGTTAAATCTCAAGATTTAGTTCAAATTCCATTAAATCAACTATAAACAAGTCAAAGATTGGTCAAAATCGATAAATCAACATAATTCATCTTAAACTGGAGTAAAGCAGGAAAATAGGGGAAAAAGTCTCTTGTTTGCAGATTTAGATACAGGCCAGAAACAAGTCCTGGTCTGTACCTATTGCTGTCTCAAGACAGTATGAAGGGAAAGATACCAACAAGTAGGCAATAAACTGGTTACCATGGCAATACTATTATGACATCACATATAATGTTACCAACAAGTAAACAATAAACTGGTTACCATGGCAATATTATTATGACATCACAATCATTTAAGATCAACCAGTAGCAGCGAAGCTGGTTACCATGGCAATATCATTATGACAAGTTATACCAACTAGTAGGAGTTAAACTGGTTAGCATGGCAATATCATTATAATTTCACCTCAATTAATACCAACCAGTATGAGTAAAATTGGTTATACTGCAACATGCTAAATTAGCATCTAGTTTTATCTAAAAGCTGTATAATAAAAGGGTAAAATAAAATGTATAAAGAGCCAGTAGTAATGATTATATTGCATGAACAAAGACATTCCACTATTTCCTTTATCAAAATACAGAAACAAATTGGTGCAGCATAAATTCAAGGAATTGAAAAAAGTTTTTATTTCTGGCGAAATAAAGTGAACTGAAGTGTTGGAAGGTGAAAAGCCCCTTTAAAGATTGTTGATGAAACACGTTTTATTGTTCATTATGGGCAACACAGTGGCAGAATGATTAGCACAAGGGTTCTAGGATCAGTTCCAGCCAGGGCATTCTGCATATCTACATGGATTGTGTATGTTCTCCTTGAGCTTGTGTAGGTTTCCTCTGGGTGCCCTGGTTTACTCATACACTCCAAAAACCACACAGGTGAATTAGTTCCTGATAAAATTGAGTGTGTGAATGTGATGAAGACCCTACATTGTAAACTGGTGACACATATGTAAATAATAATAATAATAATATCTGTAAAGCTCTGTGAATAAACCAATAATAATAATATTGGTTGTTTGCAACTGACCATTCGGTAATGATCAATGATAAGCCAGCCGTTTTGTTTCATTTGGTTTTTAACCATTTTCTACTCTCTATAGGCAAATTTAAATAAGAGCTTGGGGAGGCTTACACCAGTGATTGTACCCACCATGGAGCAAATTTTCTAGTGTGTGAATTGTCTCCTCATCTAACTACACCAAAGTTCCCCTCAATTTGCCAGATGTATTTTCACAACACATCTTATATTTACTAAAAATTAAGTACACTTTTTCAAGACAATATGGTGAATTTTCACTTGGTGTAAATTTAATCCTAGCAGGGCCATTTCAAGGAATTGGTGGGCCCTGGTCAAAGAGTCAAATGGAGGGGCCACTTTATTGTGCAGTGTGCAGTGGGACAACATTTTTAAACCATTTTTAAACCACACCCACTTTTTGCCACACTGCTATATGCAACACAACCCAGATAATAAGGATATTAACCCCGGATAGAACAGTGCTGTCCAACTTCTGTGGTACCGAGGGCTGACATTTTTCATGTGGTGGAGGGCCTATAATGGACACCAGTGTTTACCACTCTCTGTTTTAAAACCACACCCACTTAAACCATACCCATGTTACCACAAGAACTTTTAAGACCATATTCACAACAATGGTGGTAGCACACTAAAAAAAACAAAAGGCTGGTGCCCCTCTAGCAGTTTGTATGAGGTGTGAACAGGTAAACAATGTTGGCACTTTCAGTCTGGGTTTGAGAGGCGAACAGTACTGCGCATTAGGGTGTAAACAATAGAAGTATCACAGATGTGAACAATGCAGGATTTTACTGTTGGAATTTGAGGTGTAAATAATGCAGGGGCTAGTTAATCTCAGTACTGATACCTTATAAGGATCAGTCTACATGAGCAGATTCAGGGAGATTAATCGCCCCAGCAACAAATCAGCTCTTCTTCAGGGGCGAAACACTCCCCCTGAGCTGCCTTCACCCTGCCCTCTGCCAGCTAAAATGAAAATCGGCTGCTGCAATGCACATGTGGCGCTTCATTTTCGCCCGAAGTTCCCTTGTGAGGCAACTTCGGAAAACGAATCGCCGCGTGAGCATTGTTGCATGCGATTTTCATTTAGACCCATAGGCTAAAACAGCAATTCGGCAGGTTCTAGATGGCGAATGGTCGAAGTTGAATTTTTAAAGAGACAGTACATTTTTTTTCAAATTCAAATCGAATTTGCACTATTCCCTAGTCGAAGTACACAAAAAAAGCTCGAAATTTGAATTTTTTTCATTTGAAAATTCACCTCGACCTTTGATACATCTGCCCCTAAGTGTCTTTTAAACATATTGAGCTGCACCATCTCAACGAAATATAAAGTCCTTCTGAATTTTTATTAAACATTTTGGAAATTTGCTTTAACAGGATGCTGGAATTAAAAGTTCCTAAGCAGGCTATGCATTCCTGATTCAACCTGAAATATATAGATATTGTAGGCAACCTCCTATCTAAGTCCGGCAAAAGAGAGGTCAACCGATATGAAGTTAAATCGTGATTTAGGGAAAAAAATCACAATTGCTGCCAATTATTGCTTGCTTAATGCAGAGGAAACTTGCAGTCCTGTAACTATAATATACTATCCTTATACTAGCTTAAAGGGCCTTCATAATAAATCCTTTAGATTGTAAAATATTGAAAAGCAGGGCTCTCCCTAATTAAAATATTCTAAAGCGCTGGTGCTATATGAAAAATCATGATGATGATAAACCCCAAAGAAATCACTTTGTCAGTATAAGGTTAAAGTACAAGTGCATAAACCTTTACAGATGACAGGAACATTGATGCATGGGATAATATAATCTTGCCAGGGATGAAGGAGTATATATATTTAGGATTGGAGGTCAGGGGCCCAACGGGTAGACATGTCCATCATTTTGATCAGTTCTGACCAACTGGCAGTTCCACATGAAAATCTACGTGCTGTGACTGCTTCTCTTGTGTAAGATTTAGGGTCAGTCCACACGAGCAGATGGCCGAAGACAGACCTATTCGATCGAAAACGAACCTATTCAACCAAAATAAACGAACTTAATTTCGATTCATTTTCTTTTTCAATTCGAAATTTTACCCTTGATAAATATGCCCCTTAGTGGAACTGTACATTTTGACTTCTAACATCACAGGGATAAGGGAAAATTGAGTCCTCAGGGTGCTCATGCTCAAGCCCTTATTCAGGCCTGACTGCAAAAACTTGAGCAATTCTCTAACTTCAAGGGTCGCCAAATGTATGCTACTAGTTTCTCTCCACAGACTGAAACATTCCCAAGTTCTCCCATATCTCCTATTGGTAGGATCCTTCCTGGATTTCAGCAATGTGTTTACGACGTCTCCCAACAGGCCATGAGCCTGTAAGTTCTGCTGCTCAGCCCAAGCTGTCAGGGCCAATGGACCCAGTTCTGGATGGACGAATGTACTTTGGACCAGAAGAGGTCCCGCACATGGAAGTTTCCATGGAGAATCCACTGTCATATGTAGTAAACAAGGAAACCAGGGGCGTCTCGGCCATGCTGGGGCTATGCATATGACTTCTGCCCTGTCCTCCCTAATCTTCTGAATCACTTTCCCCGATCAGAGGAAGAAGAGGAAAGATATAAGCCAAAGGATGGATGCAACTCTGGCAGAAGGCATCTACTGCTAGTGCCTTTGTGTAGAACCTCTTGCATTTTGAATTGTTTGACGTAGCTATCAAGTCTATTGTGGGACTGCCCCAGCGTTAAACAATCTTCCTGAAAATCCGGGAATGAAGTTCCCATTTGTGCCATCCAAGAGCATGTCTGCTCAAGAAGTCAGCCTTCTGGTTGTCTCTGCCAGGAATATAGACTGCTGAGAGATCCTCCAAGGAGTCTATAATTGCTCCCAGGTACACTATCCTCTGAGTCCAATGTAATTGACTCTTCTGCCAAATGAGATACCATCCATGCTCCAGTAGAAAGGATATAACTTGCTCTATTAGAATCTCCTGGAACCCACAAGGAAGATTAGATCATCCAGAATGGAAGTTTCGGATTCTCTGCCATCGTAAGAGAGCTACAAGTACGACGAAGACCTTGAAAAGACCCTCGAGGCTGTAGACAGGCAAAATGGAAGGCATTGATACTGGAAGTGAGCCCTTCCTACTGCTGTTTCTGGACAGTGACCGGAACATGATGATAAGCATCGCAAATATCCAGGGGCACATCCAATCGCCTGGGCATGTAGCTTTCTTCACTGAGTCCAAGGTCCCCATTCAGAAATGCTGCTTCCGTAAAGTCACTGTTCACTGACTTCAGATCTAGAATTGGATGCCAGGCCCCTGATGCCTTCCTGACTAGGAAAAAGACTTCTTTTCTTCCCTTGGGACCAGAATGATAAAATTTTGCTGGGTCAGGGTATCAAGACACTGGAGAAATGCCTTCTTTTTCTTTGGATTCCTCGGGACAGCTGTGTGGAGAAAGACTGGCCATGAAAGGTCGGCGACAAACTCCAGACTGTAGCCTTTTTTGCTCACCCTGGGCTTAACTTTTCTTTTTATTAGCTCACCAGGGGGGGATTAGACTTCTGGGGAGTGTGGCTTGGATCCAACCAGGAAGGGAACTGCAGCAAAAATATATCAATAGTAGCCATTAGGAGGTAAGCCCCTTCAGGCAACTACAACAATTACAGTCACCCCGTGGCAAGGCAAGGTGGAAGAGAGCGGGAATGATGCAGACAGAGCAGACGGCAAGATTCAAAAAGGTGTGCTGCTCACTCACAACCCAGAAGAAAATTATTTCCAGGCGTGACTAGGGATGGGTGAATTTTTTCACCGTAAAAATGGCGCCCATAGACTGTCGTGCAGCAAAAAAAAAAAAAAGATGCCCATAGACTTTAATGGGCATCTGCGACATTTTGTCGGCGGCACATTTTTGGCGAAATGAAACGGGTCAAATTCGCCCATCCCTAGGCGTGACGTCAATGCCCCACTGGACTCCTCTGAAGGTAGCCAAAATATCGCTAATTTCCACAACCCTGTCTGCATTCCAAAAACTGATGTGGCTGAAGTGGACCGCGTGGAAGCCAGACCCTTTGTGAGCAGACAGGGGACCCAGAAGCGGAGGAACGCCGACATTCTTTTGAGGCAGACAGCAGGTGAAATATCTTGAATCATCAGGAAAAAAGGTCGGTTTCAGGGATGCCTTATGGGCAGGTCCCAGCTAATCCCCCCTTGAGCTCCTTGAAGAGGAACGGAGCATAGGAGAAGAACTAAAAAGACACCTTCCGAGAGTGTAAGTGACACTTTTATTGATTTGGGGGAGGGTTCTTCTGAGGGGGAGGCATGAGGGGAGGGGCCAGTCCCGGTACTGTACTGACATGGAGTGGACAGGGGAAATATAAAGCGTGAAAAATCCTGCACAAGGTGTAGGGCACAAGGAACCTTGTCCTCACCACCTGTCATATGGCAGCTGGAAAGTATAGCACTGTGATGCAACTTGCATCCATCTTTGTTAGACAACGTATGTATCTAAATGATGCACAAATTAGGGGACAGGCAAGGGAGAAGGTGCCTGGATTATACTCATCTTTGGCACTTTGCACCCTGTCCTGCAGATAATAAATGACCTCTATATAGTCCTTCTGACTTTCTTGGAAAAACACCCATCTAGCATGTCATATATACAACCCTCTACCACTCTGCTTAGATTCTTTTTTCTTTTTTTTATATTTCTTTTATTGAGCAACAGTATTACATCGAGAGTAAAGTGACAGTTGTACATTATGCTTGTTTTTACATAACTTGTAACCTGTGCATAACATTTCAATAAACTACAACATAATAAATCACATTAAAGTAAAATAATGGTGTCACTTTTTCCCCCTATCACAAGCTAGAAAAACAATTCTGATTAAAGCACATTCATCTGAATCATTCTGAGAATACCTGCAATAGGCACTTTGTCATCACTCATCTTCACCCAGTATATGAACCCAGTATATTAGTCTGGTTTAAGGCTAATCTGAAGGAGTGTGCAGTGATAAAAATGTCCCTACCTCCTTATGCCTGTTTGCAGACGATGTTACTCTGGTTATCACACGTCCCTTATCCTCTCTACCTCACTTATTCCAGACCCTACAAATGTTTGGCTCTATCTCTGGGCTGGTGACTAATCCTGAGAAAACGGAAGCTCTCAGCATTAACCTACCCCCCGAGATGATCAAACTTTTATCCATAAACTTTGATATTCACTGGTGTAAATCATATATTACTATCCTGGGAGTTAGGTTTACTGTGTCATATCATCAACTGTATAGGGCTAATTATCCTTACATGTATAAGAAACTTCTCAAAATGTTGGAAGAGTGGGGCAAATACCATATATCATGGATAGGCCGAATAACTGCCGTGAAAATGTCTCTACTCCCGAAACTGTTATACTTATTCCGGGTACTCCCTGTAGATGTCTCTAGAAAAGACCTTGACTTATTTGAGAAACACATCACCTCGTTTATATGGAACGCTAAGCCCCCGAGAGTGAATAGGAAAACACTTGAAAGAAGGCCACAGGATGGTGGACTAGGCCTCCCTAATCTAAGGAAATATTACTTAGCCTCCCAGCTCGCTCAAATCCCTGTACTACACCTACAACACTTACCTCCCCTTTGGGTTGAATTAGAGAACGCCCTAGTACTCCCTTACTCAGCCGAAGCGCTGCTCTGGACGCCCCCCTCCAAGCGACCGCAGGTACTAAGCCCTAGCCTACAGCATACCCTGGGGTTATGGGACCAGAATGCTACATTATACAAACTGGTCTCCCTCCATAACCCGGTCGCTCCAATCGTTCGCAACCCATCGTTCCTTCCTGGGTTACAGGCCCGCTCGTTTGGCTGGTGGTCCGCGAATCGGTTACTTAGAGTTTGTAACATTCTCACAGTCAGAGGCCCCTTTTCAATGTCTTATTTGAGAGAGAACTATGATATCCCAGACTCTGAAACCTTTAGGGCTACCCAACTTCTGCACTGGGCACAGCAATGTTGGTCTCTGAGGGATCCCGAAGCACCCACTCAAACCTACTTTGAGAGATGGTGCACTAGTCCTTCTACCACCCCTAAGGCTGTCTCTCTACTGTATCGTAATATGATCTCTCCAGCTAATCTCACAGACCTGAATTATATCAAAGCTTGGCATAAAGAATTGGAGATTACCCTAGCAGAAAGCGATTGGGTGAAGGCATGGGACAACCTCAAACATAGTTCTAGGAATACCACACTTTCTGAAGCGGGATATAAAGTCCTTTTCAGATGGTACATGACGCCTGTGAGATTGGCTAGGATACATCATTCTACTCTAGATCACTGCTTCCGTGGTTGCTCATCCTCCGGTACCATGACACACATTTGGTGGTCGTGTCCAAGAGTGACTAGGTTTTGGACTCGGGTATACAATATGATTTTCTCTATTATACAGCTTAACCTGATAAAGTCACCATCTGAAGCCCTCCTGGGTGTCCCCCCTCGGGGTGTCCCCTCTCTGAAGCTCAAACTTTTGAACCACATCTTCCTTGCCGCAAGGCAAACTATCGCTAAGTCATGGAAATCCCCCACCATCAATTTTGCAATGTTTAAGAGCAAACTGGACTGGATCTTCATAAATGAGAGACTTTCAGGCATAGCCACTGAGTCTCTTTCTAAAGTTATGAAGATTTGGCAACCTTGGATCTCATATAGGTTTGGTGACTCCATACCTCTTAGTATTGCATCATTGTGAAACCTGTTTCTGTAACTGGTTCTACTGTATCTATAGTACTCTCTACACCATTAACGTATCTGATGCTGCAATTACACGGCTGTTCTTTGTCCCTTTATCCTTTTTTTTTTCTTTTTCTCCCTTTCCTTTTCTTTCCCCTCTTCTCTATTGAACCTTCCTTTCTATATTTCCAGGTTACTTATTGTTGTACCTTCAATACATCTTTGATGTTTCGGCTCAGTTTCAATGGCCACCCGAATGCCCCTCTGTTTTAATCTGTTTGCATTCTACGGGGATCAGCCCCCTTGTTCTTTCTGTTAACTACTGCTCATACGAAGTATTTGGTTCAAGAGGGGTTTCATTGTGTAACTGATTACTACTTTTGTAACTCGGTTTTACTTTCATTGATGTAATTCCTTACGAAATGTCATGTTCTGTATATGCTACTTTTTCTCTGAAAATTTTCATAAATAAAAACATTTAAAAAAAAAATGTCCCTACCTCTGGGTCATCATCAATCCAGAGATCCCAGACTTTTTAATATTTTGCTGAGTATTCCCTTCCTATGCATGTAAGTTTGTAGAGAGGAATAGCTTTCTCGAAAAGCTGTTCCCAGAATTTTTTTTGCATGCATGCAGAGTATAGAACAGAAAAGTATGGCGTGCCCTTCTACAGGATAATTCCACCATTTGATTTAGTATTGGCACCATAGGATCCATTGGGAGGGAGATATCTATTTTTATGCGGTTAACTGCACTACTTTTTCCCAATATGAGTATATTAGTGGACAGTTCCATGCCATGTGTATAAAATCTGCTTGGTAGTGTTGGCATCTAGGGCACTCAGGAGTCAAGTCTGTGTTAATTTGTCCCTGCAACTAATGACCTCTTCAAATGTTGCATCAAGGATATCATCCCAGAGCTCCTATGTAATCTGCGGGACATCCAGTTGCTATTTGGCTAGCAGTTTGCCAAGAGAGGCGCTTCCTGCTTGTACTAACCTTGCATAGTGTGACAAGGGGTTTTCAAGCTCTACATTGTGTATTCCCAGTTCCAGCCCGCTTGGTGATGTGGCTAGGGGCAATTTCCCAAATTGGGCTTCCATTGCATGTCTTAGCTGTAGGTAGCAGAAAAATGTGTGATAGGGGAGTGAAATCGTTTGTTTAAGAGTTTGGAAGGATAATAGTTTGCCTTCCACAACCACATCTGCTATATATTTGATATTACAGTATACCTGGCCCATGCTTGTGGATCTGGTATGCTACATAAGTGATGTAATTGTGGGTTCCTTCAAGCACCCCGTTAAACAGTTTTACTGGGAGTGGTGCAATTTGTTTATACCATTCCATGGGTATGCCATTGGTGCCCGGGGTTTTCTTCTTGGGTTATAGCCTTTGCTAATGAGTTAAAGTTGTACTAGTTTAGGGAGGACTGTGCTCTCCAGAAAATCCCAAATCACGGCTTGGGAGGTGTTTAACTCTGAAAAATAGTTTGCAAACCTATAATTTATTTCCTTTGGTGTAGAGACAGTTTTCCCCTTTGCTAATTTCACTGCCGGAATGGCTATAGATGTGTTATTGTCGTTTGACTGCTTAAAGTTTCCAGTTTTTATAGTGTTTGACTTTTTGGTAGAGGGTATGTTTTTTGGTGATTTATGACTGGGCTAGTGATAGGGACCTTTGACTGTTTTGCCATTCTTTGAGCTTTTGCTCAGTTGATTGCTGTACATACAGCCTCTGCTTCTAGTGTTTTCTGACATTTAGACAAGAAATTCGCTGCAAAGCTTATTGTTAATGGTTTAACATTGCTAATATAGTTACCTCTTATATAGGTATTAAATACATCCCAAGTTATATCTAGCGGCAGTGCCAGGCAAAGTCAGCTGGGCGGCACCCTAGGCAACCCAGCCGACTATGTTGCCCCCACCACTCGCACGTGCGCATAAGTGCGCCAGTGGTGTGAGCGCAAATGCACATGGGCGTAAGAGCTGCGAGGCTGTGCCAGTGCGCATTCATGGAACATCGCAAGTGACAAGGAAGCATGAGTGCGCATGTGCCAAAAAGCACACACTCACATGAACTGCTGCAACCGCTCCTCGACAAAACAGTCTGAAATAGGGGAAGAGGTACGTTCCTGGCGCCCCTCTGCCTTTGCACCCTAGGCACGTGTATCTTCTGCCCTCCAGCCCTGTCTAGGAGTACCTCTTCTTGATTCTTTGTTAGAAATGACTCTCTGGGCATGCAGCACAAAATTTATCAATATCTTTGTAAATACCTGTCCAGAAAAACCTTGCAAGTACGCAGTCTAAGGTTTAATCTCTACCAAAATGTCCACCTCCGGGAACTGTATGAGCCAAATTAAACACAGTCCTTCTTAACTCCCTAGGAACCATCATTTGTTTCAAAACCTCCCCTGTTTGTATACTCTTGTACACCCTGTATGTCAGAAAGAGAGGATCGAGTTAAACAAACAACACCATTATCCTGTCTTATACAGGGATATTTAGAAGGGGAACCAATAGCAGAGTCAAATGTAGGAACAGTAAACTCCTCTGGCAATGCTATACCTTGCCATTGTGCAATTCCTTCCTGGGTGGGAGCCGATTAAGCTGAGGTTTACCTGGTCACGTTGACCCCTGTCACTTTAACCCACGGGCATCCCCTTTTACTGGAGGGTGGACGCTGGCTCTGTGGATGACTGTCATTGAACTTTATCCAGACCAAGTACCTCTTCTGCCAACAGGTAATTTTTCACTAGCTGTACAGCTAGCGGGAGGGTAATAGTTTGGTGCATTTGGACCCACTGGCATGCCTCAACAGGCAGTACAAGCAGAAACTGCTCCAGAATTAGTCTCTATAACCTAATCTGCAGTCTTTCCTGAAGGCTGGATTCACCTGGTGCAAAAGTCCAGAAGCCGCTTTGCTAAAACTCTGGGCTGGACCTGTGTGGAATAAGGCTCAGACTGGAATCACTTGTGGAATACCTCTGGAATAAGGCCCAGTCTGTCCATGATGGCAGACTTTACTTCTTGGTAGACATTAGTCTTGCAAGCTTCACCAGTCAGCAGTGCAGCCAATTCAATTGCCTACTGGTCCTCAGGCCATATTTGGACACTGACTACCCTTTCTCTTTGGATCATCAGACTGTCTCATTTTTAACAGGAGTGGTCATGTAAGGTACTATCTCCAGACTGGACTGCATGGCCTGGAATTGCAGCAATTGCTTCTCCTGTTTGGAGAGCTTATCTAACTGTCTGATTAGATGAATCTGCTAATCCTGTTGTTGGATCTGCAGATCCTGTTGCTGCATCAAATTTTGCAAAAAAACATCCCTTTTCGGTCCAAAGATGATGCCCCTTCTTGGGTGGGGGCCACTTCCATTTCTTGGTCTCAATGATGTAAGTGGGGGGGGGGGGTTTGACATGTTACTGGCTTGGTCTGAAGACGATGCCTCTTCTTGGATGGGGGCCGATTCCATTTTTGTGTCCCAATGATGGAAGTGGGAGGGGGGAGGACAGATCACTTCTTCTTGGGTGGTTGCCACTTCTGTTTTGGGTCTTAATGATGGAAGTGGCAGGGAGCCTGAGGAGTTGAATGCACCTGAATAGAGTGAGTGTGTACTGAAGAATTGTATATTGATATACGTTTGGTCTGTAGATGATGCCTCTTCTTGTAGACGGATGACAATGCAGCAGTGGCGAGTTGCTGTTTGTTTGGTGATTGAGTTTTGTCATCTGTTGCAGTGTGATCGGGAATCGAACTTTTAGTGTTTGCGTAAGGTAGGCAACTGCTTTAACCACTGCTCTATCTACCTCCCCCTTTTGAAGTGGGGGGGGGGTGAGTTGGATGGATCACTTTTCGGTCCAAAGATGATGCCTCTTATTGGGTGGGGGCTGCTTCCATTTCTTGGTCTCAATGATGTAAGAGGGGGTTTGACATGTTTCTGGCGCTTCCATTTCTGGGTACTAATGATGGAAGTAGGGGGTGGGTGATCACTTGTCGGTCCAAAGACAAAGTCTCTTCTTGGGTGAGGTCCATTACTGCTGCCCCATAAGCATTGCAAAGTGATTTTTGTGTTATGAACCCAGACCACTTGAGGTCTGAGATGGTGTAATATAATGATGTTCAGGCAGCATAAAATAAACACCTTTATTAATACTGAGACCACTGTTGTTTCTTCAATAACAGAGGATGTTGCCAAAGCACACATATGGAAAAAATACATAGCTTTATAAATTTGCCATTTATTTTACACCACCTTTTACTCTGTTTTACTGCACACATCATTTCAAAACATCCCATAAGCTGTTTCCAAGCAAATATCTTCCATTACATCAAACACCAAAGCACCCCACTGGGCCCATTGGTGCTCGATTCAAAGGTTTGTGCCAGATAACAGCTGCTGCAATTACAGTATGTGAAATGATGGGATAAACATGTCTTGGCTAAAAATGAGGCAAGCAGAAATAGTTTCTTTTGTACCATTCAACTTCAAGAGCTGAAGGTCTGATTTTTAAATTGGAAATGTGGCTCTCCTAGTATAGAAAGCACATTTGCATTCTCTGCACCAGCGATGTGGTTGTGGAAGGCCCCAAACGCCCCTGATAATAGTACCGTTTTTGTACTTTTATTTCTCAGGGAGCCCATTGTAGTGGGATAAAGGGTAAATGCCCCTCTGCTCTACCTTAAAGGGGTAATTGACCTTTGAATTACATTTTAGCATGATGTAGACTTTGATATTCTGAGACAATTATCAATTGGTCAATCGGTCTTCATTTTTTTGTGGTTTTGTGGTTGTTATAATAAATAATAAATAAACAATAAAGACCATTTGGAAAGTAACTAGGAATAGGACACTATAACACATTAAATATTAACCTAAACGTGAACCACCCAGACCAATTAAGCCATCCTGTAAAAAAATAAACTACAGTACTAACAACTTTAACATTTTCTTAGGTTCATTTGTCAAATGTGTTTATATAAAAATACCACAAGTGTTTTCTTCTTCATATAACGTTCTAAACTGTCCCTGGACCAAAGCTCAACAAGACACATGCACACTTACATGTAAACACAGACACAAATAAAACACACATGGTAAACACACACAGATACACACATGGAAATACAATTAAAAAACATATCTTACATGCAGATGCCCCATGATTGTAAATCCCGGTGATATGTTCAGAATCTGTATGTCTGTTAATTCTTTATTTAAAGATCACCGTGCAGCCTTAATTGAAATGAAATCAGTGAGGCATAATGATCCAACTTGTTACTTTAAATTAAACTATGAATGAATGAATGAATGAATGAATGAAAAATGAATAGCATGGTAGATTATAAAAATCTTGACTGAATGTCTTGATAAAGAGACGGTACCCAACATTGCATGTAAGATGCATGAAAGATATTGACAGTTAGGCAAAGATTAGGCAGCAGTGTGGGACAGTGTGCCCCTCCCATGCAGCTTGGGAAGAATTTTACAATGATTTTGCATTACTCTCCGTCAGTCTGTGTAGAAAAAACATTGTTCCTACATATTTTAATACAATGCAATTTTTGGTGACGATGTTTAAACATATATAACAGCAATCGATTATAAAGCTATTTTGCCTCATATTGTATGTTATAATGATAGAGAACCATGCGGAATTCTAAGGCATCGTTTTCTGGATGTTGGGTGATGTGCTCACCAGGGCTCATTTACTAAAATATTGAAAATTGCAAGATTTGCACACAAACACCATGTTTTCATACTAATAATACAATGTCTAACATGATTGCATCTGCTGTAGCTTGTGTGAGATGCACAATATACAGGTATGGGATCCATGGGTGTCAGCAGAAAATCTTCCAGGGGGGGCAAGGAGGCAAAGGAATCACAATTACTAAAATTGATAGCCAAGGATGAGTAGAGTATAACAGTGCTTTATTAGCAGGTTCATGCAGCCAATACACTTCAACAGTAGCTTAAATTCTAATGCTTTTAAGCAGTATAGAAAGTACTATGTATACAATATAACTCTTGTGCGCAGTGATACTTACAGGCCCTTTGTATAAACACCACAATAATCTACAAAGCTTTTCTATAATATATATAAAGTAATACAAATTGCATCCATATAGCATTCTCATTCTGTTTCTGGCACTTCACCATCAATTGGATCATGCCTATTTGTGGGTGGCCAAATCAGGCTAGATATGCTCATTCAGTGACCTCTCCAAGTGAGTGGCTAGTGCAGTGTATGGCTGCTGGCTAAACTGTAATCAGTTGTGCATTCACTGGATTTGCATGACAGAACAAAAAACACATAGTTTACAAGGTTATTTTGAATTCTTTCATAACTGTCTATAATTTAAAGAGTAGTTTTTTAAACCCCAGCCTAACAAGGACCAAGGGTGTCTGCTTTCTGGATTTAAATTTTGACTTTTTGCTCTTTCACAAAGCTAGCCAGCATTTTAACCACACACACATTATTCTGTGCTAATGCATGGCATGTACATTTATTGCTATGGCATCTACATTTAGCAAGACGAGTCAGTCCATCAGATAAAATAGCCAGTTTGCTAGTCTGTATATAACCAAAGCAGGGCCTTACATTCAAGAGAAATAAAAAAGTTCATGTGCACTGAGAGTGGAGCTGCCAACAACCTACTTTCTAGGGGGTTGGCAAAGGGGTTAACATAATGACAAGAATGTAGAATTTATGTTTGAGCATTCTGTTAGCTAGGGGAAAGCTGCATTATTACCAGTGTGTGGTGGTTTAGAAGGCAAAGGGTTAAAAGATCTTAATAGTAGGCATGATAGTACAGTACTTACATTGTAGGGAGGAATAGGCAATGATGGGCTTAAAGCAGAAACAAAGAGGTAGAGGAAGGTCAGGAGCCAAAGAGGCTGAGGTTCATATATATATATATATATATATGTATATATATATATTAATATTATAAATCTAATAAACATTATAATGTTAATATATTTGATATTTATAGATATACAAATATGTAAAGGAGTGAAGAGGCATAGGGATATTAGAAACTGAAGGGTGATTGGGGAGAAAATCATCAGAGTGAAAATATCAATATAAATATGAGAAGTGAATAGAGTTAAAAGATTCAATGAGACAGTGGGACAAGGAACTGAAGTGGTCAATCTGCTTTGTGGCAAATGCCTTGTAAAGCATGGTTGTAAGCAAACTAACAGCCAACTTGCACCTATAAGATTTAATAATGTGAAAATAAGTATTTACACAGCTTTCTATACACAAGTACATTTATACTCTCTATCACACACACAGCACACACACTTTGTCAGATGCCCACCTGCTCTCATTTTCTTCTTCTTAACAAAGATTAGGAGCAGGAAACTAATTGAGGGAACGTGCGGAGCTAAGACGGAACTGCATGAAAATAGGCAGTAAACTTATCTGAAATTGGGATTGTCCATTTTTGAAGGGGTGCTAACCCCATGATTAAAGCCTTGCTTAAACTAGTGGCAGGCCTTTAATGGAAATCTTAAGAGATGTGTTCATATAACAAAGAACAAAACAAAAGATTATATACATATATGGCAAGAGAATAGAATTTATTATTAAGTACAAGTCCAGGGGGGGCAAGTGCCCCCCCCTTGCCTCTATTTGTGGACGCCCATGATGGGATCCATTATCTGGAAACCTGTTATGCTGAAAGATCCACATTACTGGAAGGCCATCTCACACAGAGTCCATTTTATTAAAATAATGTAAGATTTTTAAAAGTACTTTTTCTCTGTAATACTAACACAGTACCTTATACTTGGTCCTAAGATATAATGAATCCATACTGATGAGAAAACATTCCTATTATTTAAAGTTTAAATTATTCTTAGCAGACTTAAGATATGGTGATCCAAATTATGGAAAGATAGCCCACAGCATTCTGGATAATAGGTCTCATACTTGTATAGTTGCACATTAGCCCCAGCCTTTGGTGAATTGTGTACTGTTGTGGCTTACAGTTGGGCATTGTACCACTTCCAATGTGTGTGCCATCCATAATGGGGTTCGTATCAATTTGCTGGTCATGAGTCAGTTGCCTCTATAGACAAACCTTGAAATCAACACCAATCTTAGGCATTTGGTAGTTTCAGGGTTCACAGGCATCCATGTGTACAATTGATTGTAGATCATCAAAGCAGGCAAGATTTTTTAGGAGCAGGTAGGGACATAAGTGCCACATTCAATTTTACATTCATTCATTTTAGCATTTTGCTCTTTTGTAAGTGAGCGAATAAATTCGCGAAACGCCCGCGAAAATTCGCGGAAGAAATTCGCCGGCGCCAAAAAAATTTTTCCCGAAAAAACGGACGCCGGCGTCAAAAATGGGCGCCGGTGTCGAAAAAACGGGCGCCGGCGTCAAAAACGAGACGCCGGCGCCGTTTCGCGAATTTTTCGCCGTTTCGCGAAATTCGCTAATTTTTCGGCGAAGCGAAACAGCACAAATTCGCCCATCACTATGGATGTTCAATCACAATGAACGTATTGCAGATTTCCCCTGGGGAAACATAAATGACCTCCACAGTACACTTGCCATGTGTTTACACTTCTACATATATTGATACTTGGGGAATAGAATATTTTTAACCCTGTTGAATATTCCTATTCCTAGAAGAACAGTTTTCTAGAGAAAACAGAGTAAGGATTTTAAAAGATAAAAAGAAAGAGGGAGCTGTTATGTGGCTACTGTTGAGTGTCACTAGAGGGTACTTTATATTAAGTGTGTCCAACAATCCTGTAGGCAGAGGATGCCTCATATAAGGCTGCAAAACAGCAGGAATCCTGTTAGGTTTCACTTATACAACTAGCATTTGCACAGAATATCCTACTGGCTGAGGCTCATCCACTGAGATTTAAAGGTGAACTACACCTTATCCAAAAAAGTAGGGTAGAAATGTTGGACATTATGTTTTGGGCTTCTATACAAACCAAAAGTAACCACAGCCCTTTGGCAGTGCAACTCCAAAGATGCCCCAATAGCTCCCCATCTTCTTTTCTGCTGATTCACTGCACATTCGCATTGCTGCTATCAGTTACTGAGCTTAGGGACCCATGCATGTTATACTGAATATATATAATATCAATTTTGCAAAAGGCTGATCAGTAAATAATTCTGATTATTGGTACATGGCAGCTCACAATTAGCATCAGAATTTAATAACCAACCCTATAGCATCAGCTTATATGACAGGCAAGCCTCAAGCCTCTTTTGCTATGACCCCTAAGCTTCGCTGCTCAAAGCACACTGAGCATATGCATGACACAGGCACTCCAAAAAAATTCAAGATGGAAAACTCCTTACACAACTTTAATGGTCTGGATCATTACTACTATATACTGTAGATGCTGACCCCTTAGGCTGGTTTAATATGGTCAATTTCTAAAAGACAACATTTCTAGCCTTATTAATTTTTAAGGTTTAGTACTCCTTTATAGCACAGCCAGGGTAGCTGCTAAACAGATCCCAACTGCAGACTGACTTTACCCATATTAGGGCTCTTAAGCGTAGTTTCGAGTTTTTCATGCTGATTGCATCAATAGAATTGTGTTATTGCTTGCCTTTTATCTCAGCACAGTTTCTACTATAATAGATAATGGGGATGGTAGGGAACATGTAGTTACTAGAGAGCTATATACTGTATACGGTATATTCAGAATACTTCTAATTAGATGCAGAATGATCCAATTCAGTTACAATAATAATAATCAGACTAAATGAGACTAAATTAGACTAAATAATCAGACTAAATCCTAAATCAATATAGTGAATTTGTCCTTAGAAGACAGTATTACAGGGTGAAAAAATTTACTTCATCATACATTTGGGAACATTTACAAAGCTTAACAGAGGCACGGTGAAAAAAAGAGAGAGTGCAAAGAACTGCACCTTCTTGGATCAATGCTGCCTGCATTTCACAGCACTGTGTTCACTGGGGTAGGTGGGGGAGTCACATAGGTGAATAAAATTGTGGAAAAAAAATACCTTGAATTTGTGACTTTACATGCTCGAACCCCACCCCTCAAAATAAAATAAATAGTTTAAATGTTTGGTAGGACAGCTCCCATTGACATGACCTTGCAAGCTTTTAGTTGCTGAAGTTTTACATTCAAGTTTTTAAGCCATTATCATATTCATTATTTTTAGCACAAAAAAATTTGAATAGCAAAAAAAATGAACATTGACAAATAACCCCCTTAGTATGCACAACAGAATAATGTCAGTTTGGTGAAAAATAAGTATTTAATCTTTGGGTTTTTTAATGTAATCTACTGTAAACATTCTCATTTACTGCTTTTGTCGTGGGCTGCTCTGTGTATGTTCAATCTGTAGCCATGTACCTCCCTGGAAATAGTTGTCTAGGAGAGCGCTACAAATCCACATATTCAATTTTTAAAATGTGCAGGGAGAGCAAGAGCAGAATATATACATAGAATAGGTGAGCAGGAAGGCGTCAACCATAATTGAGTTTCACCATGTATTATATTTAGGACATAATTCAAAATCAAACACAACATAGAGTATGCTTTACAGGAGTTTCCCCACGTCAGAGAGTATAGGATTTCAGTGTAGCCTTAGATCACAGCTGTCTCATAAATGACACGAGCCATTGTGATATGTTTACTCTCCTAATGACATTCACCTGATCCCACATGAGGTGTCCTGATAACCTGAAATACAGCTAGGTGATGTTTAAGATATATATGCTCTCTGGAAACAAAGGCTGTAAAATAATCAAATTTTCTTCTCATAAATACAAGGGCAATTTGCTATTCTGCAATGCTCTAAAGAATTTGCAGGTAGGGTTGACAACAACCCTGGTATTTTACAGTCTGGCCAGTAAAAAGAATGCTTGATTCCAAAGTTATTTATAGGGGGATTAAGATAAAATCTTCAGAAAGCCAATGATTTTCTCCATAAATAAAGACGATGGGGGCCATATTTATTTGCAGGGGAAATGTAGTTGGACAGCTGAAATATATTTCCATATATGGACAAGCAATCCCTGTTTTGTTTAAAGAGGAGGGCATTTTTGGTAGCTTAAGGCACAAAATGTCTCAATGTCTTAAATACCATAAATTGATAATGGGTTGAGTGCAGAGGACTTCTTGTAGTTGTATTCATTTTGTGGTCAGCCTCACTGCACCCTTGCTTAATGGTTTAAAAATTATTGGTGAGCACAATTTATCCTTTTTTGTTGTAGTTTATACCTGAGCAGTGACCAGCTCCATGTTTTAGCTCCAACCTTTCCAGCTACAGTCAGGTGATCCCAGTGGTGACCAATAAAAGGGCAACCATGTTTGGAATTTTTAACCTTGAAAGCAAGTGAGTTGTAAGTAAAACTTAGTCTCTGTGTAAAAGTTTTAATGAAGCAACAGCATTCTTAATAAAGTGTAAGAGTGTAAGAAATGTAATGTGGTTTTCAAAATGAATCCTGTATTGTGCAGCATAAGAAAATACACAAAGACTGTTTATTTTCTGGTCTCTGTAACTCCCAAGAAGGAGATCCTACACAAAGTCCAGAAATTAACAGGAACTTCCATGAAAGTAAAGCTGTATCCGGAATTGTTCTTAGAGAGTTAAACAGTCTTTAATGATAGTTTTCTTCCCACAGGAACTCAAAGGAACGGATCCGTTATCGGATAAATCCTCATTAGGAAAGAAGTAGCATGAAACGTACAGCTGAGCAGGAAAGGAGCAATCCCTCAAGGTAAGTTATACTGGAACGTGGTAGCAGTTAGGAGAATTAACTTCCAGAATCAGGGAGCAACAACCCGTACCCCCTCTTCCTTGAATAGGTAGCAGAAAATCAATGTTTATAACATGAACCAAGTGATGTGGTAACAAGGATTTAACGGTCTTAGATGGGCCAGGCAGGATGCAAGCAAGGGTTAACAACACAGTCTTTAGCGTAATAAGCCAGGTAGATTGCAAGGGTTAACAAGACAGTCTTTAGCATAATGAGCCAGGTAGACAGAGAGGCAAGCTTAACAACACAGTCTTTTAGCATAATAAGCCAGGCAGGTTGCAAGCAAGGGTTAACAGAAAAGTCTTTAGCAGGAGTGGATTGCTTTTGCAGGAGGAACAGGCATAGCACAGCCGACAAGGATTCTGCAGTGGTTAATCACAATCTTGCAATATAAACTATTTGCAAAGTCGGTTTGGGCTTGCAAGGGTTAACCTGTGCAATAGACTTCCTAGAAACAATATTTAAATCCAGGCAAAGATAATAGCAGTTTGGGTAACTTGAAATTCACTATTGAGCAGGAAGATGGAACCTTGAGCCGTTGCTAGGGAATAGGGATGTAGCGAACTGTTCGCCCGCGAACTAGTTCGCGCGAACTTCGACCGTTCGCGTCCGCCGAATGTTCGCGAACGTTTGGGAACGTTCGCATTTTGAGTTCGCGTTCGATCGTTCGACCATTCGACCATTCGAATTCCTTCGACCGCTAAAAGTCGAACGATTTCCATTCGTTCGAACGATTGTAAGCATTCGATCGAATGAAAAGCATTCGATCGAATGGCTTCGATCGTTCGATTCGAATGAAAATCCTTCGATCGAACGATTAAAATCCTTCGATCGTTCGAATCGAACGATTTTAGCGGGTGTTCGAAGTTCGCGAACTGTTCGCGAACGTTCGCATTTTTTGCCGGTGTTCGCGAACGGCGTTCGCGAACACCAAATCGGCAGTTTGCTACATCCCTACTAGGGAACATCAGCCAGGTTACAGTGCAGACAAGGAGTAAGATGAGCCAAAGTCAGGAACACACCGGGTCAAGCCTGAGAACCATCCAGCCAAGTTGAGGTACCAGAGGAGAAGAGCCAAAACCATAGTCGAGGATAAGCCAAAGATCAGAACCAAAGAAATCACTTGAACACGAAGACGCTGAAGTTACTTCCGGGTAACTCCGGGTTCTCAACTTGTGGGTTGCGACCCCTTTCACAGGGGTCGCCTTAGAGGTCTTAGGCTTCTAAGATGTGGGAGGAAAGAGGGGCAGGCAGAGGAAGGCTACATGGGAGACAGGCAAGAGAGGAAGGAGAGAGAGAGGAAGGCGAGAGAGAGGAGAGAGTGAGGCCTGAGAGGAAGAGAAGCAGCTGATCGGAGCGTCACTTTGTCTCACAGCTGAAGACAAATCACCCCGCCTGAGCCTCAGCTCCAATGGGCCACAGTGTTTATAGACAGGTGCCTAGAGCAGCCAATGAAATGTTCCTGCCAGCCCGGTGCTTACCCTGCCTAATGTGTCCGCTTTATCCCAACTCCCGCCCGGGGAATATTCTTCTCTTGCTTCTCCGGCCTCCATTTCTGCCTTTCCCTCCTCACTTCCGGGTACAGCCCATTCTCGCCGATGCCGATCGCACTCTGAAAAAAAAAATCATAAGGGCAAAGCAGGAACCAATAGGAGTCCTCGCAGGGCACGCCCACTCCTCAGACGTGACACTAGTTCCAGCTGTGGAATGCGGAAGTGGTAGAGGCTCCCAGCCAGGACTGTATAAAAGCCCAGAGAGTCGCCATTGCGTTTGTTGGTTACAGAGAAGTGGTTGTAGGGGCTGTTGTTGACAGTGTATTAGGGTTAGGCAGTTTCTAATTCAGTGCCGGGCTAAGCAATACGACTGGCCACTTCGGCCCCCACTGCAGCCGTGCGTAACTGTGAATAACTGAGACCGTGCTCTAAGCACTTTGACTTCAGAGAGATCTTTTCACTGAGGTAACACTTGTCGGACTAGGGGTAGGCTGGATATGAGGCACATGACTTCTGCGCACCCCCACCCCTGCTTTAATTATGTTCAATTTGTAACAATGAAAATACATCACGCCTATCAGATATTTACATTACGATTCATCACAGTAGCAAAATTACAGTTATGAAGTAGCAAGGAAATTAATTTTATAGTTGGGGTTCACCACAATATGTTGAACTGTATTAAAGGGTCGCGGCATTAGAAAGGTTGAGAACCACTGGTATAGTTTCTCCACTCCATCTTCAGATGAACAACAGAGTTGACCAACTGGTGATCTGCTAAAACTTAGCATATAAATTACTAGCCCATAGAACCTGTCCAAGTATACCTTGACCAAACTGAAAAACCTCTTACATTCTGAAAACACACAACTTATATTCCATTACGATTACTTTAAATTTTATATTTAGGAATTGTGGCTGTCTGCAACTGCCATTATCTAAGAATTTTAAGAAAAGTATTTATGGTAGAGTTCAAGCATTCATTTGGTTGATAGATACAGGCATTTGTGTGCTTATACAAACATCTTACAAATGTTTCATTATCCCTCCTTTCCAAATCATGTAGAAAATATCAGCCAATTTTACATTTGCTCTATGTTTATGACTCTTTAGAGAGAATCTTTAGAGGAAGAAGATAAGTGGCTTGTGCCTATTAAATATTAAAAAAATCTAAATGCATCTGGTGAAAAGCTTTCAATAAAACTGCAGATGTTACCCCATTAGTGGCAAATGGTATATCCTTAATAGT
The DNA here is from genome assembly GCF_017654675.1 of Xenopus laevis. Lineage (NCBI taxonomy): Eukaryota > Metazoa > Chordata > Amphibia > Anura > Pipidae > Xenopus > Xenopus laevis. Next base: position 64,850,911 of record NC_054374.1, read on the forward strand.
ATTGCACATTAATGAATTGAAATGACAAATCAAATACTTTAAAAATCACAATACAATTTGTGGACAATTTAGTGAAAAAAGACAATGTTCAAAAGCCTTTACACACCAGAAATTGTGGAGGCCTACTGTATTAATAAAGGCTGAATTTAAGTGTTTTTTAAACCACAACTAAACTCACTTTCTGAAATTTATATAAAAAAATCAGAATTTAAAAAGTACAAATGGAAAAAAAACAAATGCTGAACGATGTCTCTAAAACCTCTGAAAATTTTTAGACAATTACAGGCTGAAAAAAACCCATGGAAACCTCTAACAATCCAAATCGATTAAAATAGATCAAATAAAATCAGAGCAGCACTCACTGATTCTATAGGACCATGACAACTTTTACTTTTTTTTTGTATTAGAGGTTTTCATGGTTTCAACACTTAATAATTCTCACATTTTTGAGCTCTTAATAAATATAGAAAAACCTCAAATTTTTAGATATTCATGGAAAAATAGAAATTCAATTGTTTGTACAGTTAGTTACTCTTAGTTCATCTTACTTAGATTCTGTATTAAAATGTCACCATTTCTGAGCATGTGTTAGCATCAGTGTGAGTGAAATCCACACATGTACTGTATTTCATTTCAGAGTCCTAATTTGGAAATATTTATTATATTAGAGCAGAAAATAAAACATTTGATTAAATAAAAGTGTTTTTCATAACACTGATCTATAAATTAAAAAGGAATCTTACTAACAAAAAGAAAAAAACACAATGATATATTTCTGTAGATAAATACAGTATATAGCAGAATAAGGCTAACAAAATTTTCACCTTTCATTGTGCCTAAATTTTTACATACAAAATATAGATTTGTTTGTTACTTTTTGTATTAAACAGTGCAAAACAATTAAACTGAAAGTACTTTCATTTTCAACTTCCCAGTTTATTAGAGAGGGGGAGAGTGCTTTCTCTTGCCATTTTAATACCCCCATATAATCTACTCCTTCCTGTTAGACAGACACAACAATTGGGGGGATGGAGGGTCTGTTTATATGAAGAGCATTATCTAAATGTAATCTATATTTAGATCTCTCGTCTGACTTCAAGGAGACTAGAGGGAGATAGGGTAAAAAAAACAATGATCAATAGTGCACATGCTGAATACAGGTGTATTCTCTTTAATACATTGTTCTAAACATTATGCTATACTAGAAAAGCTAATACTGCAATGACATACATATATATCGAAAGGCTAAGAGGAGCCTGCTTGTGAGAGCTTAGTGGTTCTGTATTAAAGGTAAACAGGTTATCAGACAGTAGGATTAACTAGCATTTTTTCTTATTCATTCAATTTTTTAATCAGTCTCAGATTAGTTTCCTACTTCAGGTAGTTTTTAAATATGTGCTAGTATATTGCTTTCTTAATTAATTGGGGCCCCATACTACTTGTGGCAGGGTCCACTACCCAGAGGATCCAAGTGACTGGTGGGAATAATTAGAACAGCATCAGCCTGGGGTGTATGGGCCCTCAGGGGCCTCCACCTAATTTGTGAGCATCTCCACCCAATGCCATCACCCCCTCCCTCTCACATACCTTTTACTTCTTGCTACAATTGGTGATGGATTAGAGGTAGGGCCAGTCTGACATTGCATCTGAGATCTTGGGGCAAGGCCCTGCTAGCTTAGTTATATAGGCCTCAGGGTTACTAATGCTGACCCTTGTCAGAAATAAAGCTGACCATATAGAAGCAGACAAGTCATCAACTTGATCCCTTTTGGCCAAATCAACAGCCCCATCTGCTCAGTGCTGGATCATATAACAATTAGCCTATTACACCAAGCATAGAGGCTGTGTTGTTTTTGGACAAAGGTAAAAATATTTGTCTGACTTGGCCTATCACTTGGAAGGCAACATGTTTTGTTTTACATTACTTGCGTCTACAAATTTAAATGTATAATGGAAACTCTTGGATGGTTGTCTGCAAGCACCACTTAATTTAGGAGAGGGAGCAGGTCTAGATATAGTTGGCCCCTCATCCCTTCCAGACACACAAGCCTTGAGCTTTGCAATCTCCTTTTTCAACTCAGTAATCTCTTCCTCCTTAAAGGAATCACTGAAAGTCTTTTTAGGACTATGATTTTTCTTCTTTCATTTTAGAGGATTAACTTCCTCCCTTCGGATCTCTCAGATTAATTCCTGATAAGTAGGTTCTTTTTTTCCTCTGTAGAAAGATCTCAACATCATGGCCATGGGGTCCATAGACAAAGCCCCTCTGAATAACTGTTGCAGCCTTATAGAAGCAACTGATCAGTAGCAATGATTCTTCTGCAAAGAAGCAACTTTAGCACCTGCTGCAGTCTCTTACAATACCGAGACAGGCTCTTTTTATCTTTCTGCATGCAAGACTGGAACTTGTACAGCATCTCAATGTCATCTTCCTTCTTCCACAAAGCAGGGCCAGGCCCAGGCCCAGGCCAATCAGGAACAGTGGTCAAAGCAGCATTTCATCAGACTTTAAAATTCTCTCTACCAGGTCGAGAAGGTTCCACACCTGAAAATATTTTCAGTCTCTTGTAATTGCCATTGTATGCCAGCTGTCTTGAATTCTCACCGACTCGTGCCTAGCTGGGCTGCTTCAAAGACATCACTGGTGGGTTCCTCTCTACAGACGTCAAACTCACAATCACAGTGTATTTCAGCTTTGTCTCAGCCATTTCAAACATTCTTTTAGTCACTGGGCTGTGATCAGTGGCAGGTATCTGTGGCATGCCAGTGCAAAGGTGTTTTGGATCCTCCAAATCAGCTCCCACTTCATCCTCAATGTCACTAAGTTCCTTCTTCTCTGGAATGTCTTTCAAGACAATTTGCCCCAGTAACCAAGCTGTTCTGCCTCAACACCACTTGCACATGTCTCTCTGTTAAACTCGGACTATCCACAAGCACGTTTAGGCACACTCGTTGTGAAGCTTTCACTAGGCCGACATATGGATCCATCAGCATTTAGGATCTTGTAAATAAATTCCTTTTTTTGTTCTGGATATCATAGGGCCTACTACAGCAGTCCTTTTTGGAGTCAGACCGTAACTCTTGTACCACTCCAGAACACTCTGGGGATTCTCAGATTACGCCATCTTGTTTCACTTTCTCTATGACCAGGTCCCAGCCGAATCTCAGCAGTGCATACAAATTGTAGCCCTTTCAAACCCCATTCTGTTTCTCCAGGCCCGTTATCTGTCTTCCTTGTGCCAGGAAGTTAGTTTCTTATTAAAAGTAAATGTGTATTTTAATTTTAATGCAAAAGTAAAAATGTGAGGATCTCCTTTCTAAAGTGATATTTTCCAGCAGCTTAGTTCTTTGAGGAGCTGCTCATTTTCTCAGCTAATACTATCAAATTAACATCAGGACCTATTCTGAGGTGATGCCTATCACTATTACAAACATAGTAACAGGATACTGCCTATAAAATGTCAAGTTGATAGTAACACACTTATTGCTCAAGCTTATATTACAAAACAGACATAATGGCATTTAAACTGTAAATGTAAGCATTTATGGGCTCCTACATATTCTCTGATCTTAAAAATCATTCTGATGCTGATTCTTAACAATTTTTCATTAATATTAAAGGGGACATCTGCCCAATATTGTTTTTTTTTCTATACAAAAGAAAATGTAGTTTCTGAGCAACTTTCCAAAATACATAAACATTTTCAGTGGTTTTAAATTCACTGTAGAACCCCCATTTTCTGTTTTTCAGACGACTAAGTAAAAACAGTGTAAAATCTGGGAAAATGTAAAATCAGGACAATGTGAAAAAGTAACGTATTCTTCAAGTACTCATAGGATCTATAAGCACAGGAGTCTGTTTTACTTTGAAATACAATATTTGCTGTGTTAATTACAAGGGTAAACATTGCAGCATTAATGTTACACTATGGGGGGCATGTGCAAGATCTCTCTGTCAGTCACATGTACAACCTCAAGCATTATGTGATTTGTGCATGACTGTATGAGGTGCAGACTAATTGGAATTCACTATTTATACACAGAATCAGGGCAAATATGCATCTGGTTAGTATTTTAAAAGCACCCATTGAAATGCATTGTAAATTGGTGGGACCACAAAAATGATGTGAAATGCAGGAAAATGCATTTGGAAATATTTTCTGACTATTTAATTTTCCACACTATTAGATTTAATGACACGAAAACACCACCACCATGTTTGCTTTGGAATTCCAATTTAAGGGCTCCGGGGTGTTTTATCGCTTGTGGGAAATCTCCCACGGGTGATAAAGTGCATGGAAACACCGCATGTAAAACACCTTACGTGAACCTAGATTATAATAAATCCATTCATCATTTTTCATTGTCATATGGGATACTGTAGGCCAATGAACAAAACCAGTTTGGATCAACCTATACTTGTGGTTTAAAGAGACAACTTTGGGAGTTAATAAAGTACGCTCCTACTTCTTGTCTGATTCTCCCATATCAACTCCAGGGGGCCCATTTACTAAATTCGAGTGAAGGAATAGAGGAAAAAAACCTTAGAATTTCGAAGTGTTTTTTTTTGGCTACTTCGACCATCGAATGGGCTACTTTGACCTTCGACTTCGAATCGAACAATTCGAACTAAAAATCGTTCGACTATTCAACCAAAGTACTGTCACTTTAAAAAAAAAACTTCAACCCCCTAGTTCGCCACCTAAAAGCTACCGAAGTCCATGTTAGGTCCCCATAGGCTTTCCAAGTTTTTTTTCTGATCGAAGGATAATCCTTCGATCGATGGATTAAAATCCTTCGATCGATGGATTAAAATCCTTCGAATCGTTGGATTCAAAGGATTTAATCGTTCGATCGAACGATTATTCCTTCGATCGTTCAATCGAACGAATTGCGCAAAGTCCTTCGACTTCGATATTCGAAGTTGAAGGATTTTAATTCGCCAGTTGAATATCGAGGGTTAATTAACCCTCTAGTCGACCCTTAATACATCTGCCCCCAAACTCTTTTTTGCAGGCCTTACGAATTTGTGCTGATGTGGCTTTGTTTGATATCAGTGCTTTTACAGTGCCTGAATTTTATACAATAGCAAAATGAGGGGAGAATCACTTAGGGGCAAATTCACTAAACGACAAAGCGCCTAACGCTAGCGTTAATTGGCCAGCGTATCGCATTTTCGTTTATTACGCCTGGCGAATTTGCGCAACAGACGTAACTACGCAAATTCACTAACGTGCGGATTTTTCTGAACGCTACCTTTTACGCTAGACTTCCTTTGCCACCTCAGACCAGGCGAAGTGCAATAGAGTAGATAGGGATTGCTTCAAAAAAAGTTTTCTAAGTCCTAAAAAACGCTGGCGTTTTTTAAATTTTTTATGGGTGATAGGCTGAAAAAGATCGAATTTTTTTTAGGGGCTACCCCCCTTCCCCCCTACATTTCCTAACTCATGGCAACTTAACTATACAGTGGGCACATGTGTAGGGCAAAATAAAAATTTAATTTGCTGTTTTGAAGGTTTCCTAGGCTTGTGTAGTGCTGCTACATATACCTCCATTGTAACTTGAATTTGGCGCCGTATGCAAATTAAGCATCGCTATCGTAACTTCGCTTTGCTTGGCGAATTAACGCTAGCGCAACTTCGCAACCTTACACTTCCCCTGAGCGCAACTTTGGATTTTAGTGAATTTGCGTAGCGCTGGCAAAAATACGCCTGGCGAAGTGTGGCGAAGCGGACACTGGCGCAACTACGAAGCTTAGTGAATTTTAGCCTTATACTGTATTTATCTAGTGCTGAAATGCACTTATACCGCTGAATAGTTGGTAGGTCAAACTGATCCCAAAGTTGCAAAGGTTCCACCGTTTCAGTCCTAGACACTATTTATGGTAATTTGACAAACCTTTGTTCTGTTCACAATGGAAGAAAATGGCATTCAAGGAAAAGAGTGTCAATCACAAGAAAGTAACAAGGGAAACTAACCAGGGGTCAGTTTGGGAACTAATTATACATGCCATCCTAGAACTTGGTTTACATATAATCTATTTTATGTGTCATCATCCTACTTTGTTTACTGTTTAAGTTTGTAGAATAAATGACAATATTTTGTATGTTTTAACAATAATGAGAACGCTGCTAATGAATTAATGAATATAGCACACATGGCATGAAAATCTATGTATAGAGCAACACAAGCAAAAATGTAAAAAAGATATACAAGTATTGTCTTTTCATAACAGTATAATAATTGAAGTTTCATCATATTATTTATATAATGATAACAAATAAATATGAATTATTCCAGATATAACAGACTATTGGTTACTTGGTTATCATTATCCTGTAGAACCCTTCTGGTAAACAAATTGTGAATATTAAAATTTTATGGGTACTACATAGAATATTCATTAGGGCTTCCCTGTTATATCAGTGACACCTGAAATACTCAAGTCAACCTGTAAATGATTGTGCAATTAATTAAACTATAGCCTCTCAGAGTGAGATCAGATTCTACTGTGAATCCATGCGTTATTATTTAATGACCTCTTGCATTATGAGCTTTTTTGGACAAGTTCCCAGCTGCATTTCTGTAGCTCATTAATGACACTAATAGTTAGCTCCTGTTCCATGATAATGAGAAGATGCCTATTCATGAAGATCTTTGTGATGTTCTTGTGAAAGACTGACTCAGACAAATGTTTGAGTGTCACAATACAAATGGCTGGCACCCTGTGCTGATGGTTTGAAGATCTTCTTTAAAGTAAGTAAGCTTTCTTGATAACTTATTATAAGTATATCATATCTAAACAAGCAAGAAACAAGTAGGAAACATTTTATTAGATATCACTGCTGCTACATCTTTCTTTTTTCCCCCAACAGATATAATATTGTTTTTTAAAGACAAAGGGCATCTATCAGAGATTGTCTGACCAGAGGTTGGGTGATGTCCAAAAGCAAACCTCTGAGTAGCTTTATCATTGAAGATAATAATAGTCGTACCTGCATTTCTCTTATTTTGCTGGTATTTTGTTTATGAATAACGATACATCTAGAAAAGAGTTAATTTGAATTATTTTCTAGATTTTACAAAACAGCCCCATTCCCTCATATCAACACCATAATGATAAGATTCATTTTGCTTAGCTTTTGAATAGGGTATTAAACAGGTGCAGTATTTGAAATGTATGTGTATTATAAGAGTAACTGCCAACACCCCTGCCCAAAAACATGGAGCATTTCCCCAGTTTTTCATGATATGTAGGGGTAACTCCACACTTGAGAAAGTAAGTGAACCCCCCCTCAAGTTATTATCCATTGTTCTCAGCTAACTTGGTATTACCCATTTTATGAACAATATATGAGCCATCTGGATTAATAATACCATAAGAAAAGACACATTTTCCTGTATGAGGACAACAGTAAGCAAAGAACACAAAAAAACGACACTATAAAAATTTGTCTTACAGGAGAAATTTTAAAGATGGGGGTTTTAAAGTTTGTGACGTACATGATGTTTCTCTTCAATGTCCTTATATTTGTAAGTATACATTTCTATAAATTATATAATTTAATTAAAATAATGTCACTGAATGGCCTGACGGGCTCAGATAGGCAGCCTTTGGTGCAGCGACTCCTGCAAAAGCACAACTGCAAAGTAATTATGGCTATTGTAGTTCCTGGAACACTGAAAGTTTTATATTCACTGTTGTTAAAGTAGTAAATAAATATGAAATCATGCTATCTAATATTGCCTACCAAAATAGTACATAAAGAACATAAGTACTGTACATGAATACATTAAAAATAATATGTTAAATGAACACAGAAAAGAATGATAAGGCAATTGTTAAAAGGTATGCAGAGCACCTATATAATGGAATAAGGACTTGTATGATTTAGGCTTATTTAAAAACAGCAAAGCATGATGCAACATGCAAATAACAGAGGCAAGCTACCTGTAAAACACCCTACACTTTCCCAATGAATACAGTTCTGCCTACATTCAGTAGGACAGTATTCATTAGTGGTGGACTGGTAGAGGCACTAGGGCATCCTCCATACCTTCAGTTGTGTATCTGAAGTGCAAATCACAGCTATGACCCGGACACAGGTGTTGAGTAAATTAACTTTTCCTGAGATATTTCAGTAATTACCTTTCAATATTTGATATTGATAGACAGTAGTTTATTTAGGTCCGATGCCACCCTCACCCTGACCCCCTCACCCCAGCCCCACCACCAGATTTATCCAGATAATTTCTTGCGGCGGCTGGGGAGTTTTTTTCCCTTAAGACTAAAATTAGAGATTATACAGTACCCGAGGGCTGCCCATAGACACGGATGCCTATATAAATACAGCCCTGTTGATAGAGAATGATAGATCCCTTTTAACATTTTGATTACTAAATTTATATAAGTAAGCACTAGTGTATATATTACCACTGATTAAGGTACCACTGATAATTTCCGTGTGCATAAGGCTTTGGTTATGTATGAGAAACATAAATAATTGTTTTCTCTTTCTAACATTTCAAATTTTTTATACTTTTGTCCTTTTTTTTGAAAAGTATAATAAATTGTGAATGCTTTTGATTGAGATCTTAGCAAATGTTTCTATCTCTACTCAGAAATGTTTGCTGAGATTTCAAAGTAAATATTACTTGCATAACTTGCTCTTGTGAGGGTCTTTTGAAATATTTGGTTTGGGGTATAGCTTCTTAAAGCTTTAAAAATGCTTTAAAAATGACCTGGTTGTTGACTGTGAAGTTAAAAATATCAGTGGTTTATTCACTAAAATCCAAACATTTCTCACCATTTTCTTAAAACCACTTTGACCAAACTCCCATACACATGTTCACCGTATTTCTCAATAAATTATCTTGAAAAAATGTTGGTGTCCGGGAAAAGACTCAATAAAATTGTGTACATTTTTATTTATTTGACACCTACAATTTTTTGGATTATCATCCAAAAACCAAAAATGTATTGGACTATTGTACAAAACCCAATGCAGATCATGATATCTTCCAATTGTAAACGGGACATCATTGACTTCTATATGACCTCGGCAGGTTTGAGATGGAATACTTTTTTATTTCGGGTTTAATAAATCACAAAAAATTATAGGTTTTCTTTTCTCTGAAATAATTAGTTTTCCTCTTTAAAACTCTGACCAGAAAAAAAATGGACTTCCTCCCTCTGTATTATGCAAAAGGGTTAACTAACTCCCAAATGTCAACATTATCCCTCAAGTGCCTGAGCTGACACACTCAAGGTAAGCAATAAGATCCTACCACTGCCTTGTATCAGTGATGCTTCTCTCTGCGGCAGTTTTAATCCCCAAGGTTATTAAACAAATTATTTGTCTCAGATATTCTGATTTCAGCTTCACAGATCAAAATTAACCTTTCCAAAGAAGAGAAAAACAAAATTATCTCATCGACTCTGATTATAATTGGTACTCCATCACCTTTGCAACGTGGCTAATTTTTATAATGCTAAGGTTAAAAGTTGGCACTAGGTACAGAGACAAGGTGGGGACAATATAAATCTGCTTCCTCTTTTATTTCACAGAAATTGTAATTTGTAACCTAATAAATATTAATTAATTATTAATACTTAAGCCTAGTTGCCAGTGATGATTATTCCTACTCTTTATTAAATTTAGATTTTTTATAACAATATTTATATCCTATCCTGCTTGTACCTGATTTTGAAGGTTTGATAAGCAGGTTTATAAAAAGGATTTTATTATGAAATTGTAACTACTAGTGATTGAGTCAATAGTAGACAAGGTGCATTATTTACCAACTCCACAGACAGAGACTACACAAGTCCTCTACATTACACCTGTCATTAATTAAGTGGTAAGTGCAGGAATCCCTTTGCACTTTCTGCCTGCTCACACTCGTTTTTGTGCCTGTGAAACTGTGTGCAATTGATGGGCATTTCAATGAATTCTTGTTCTCTGCCCTGTAGTGATATGAGTGGAATTCGCCTGACATATGCAAATGGGTACAACTTGCAACTCTGTGTTCTAGCAAAGCTTTCACCTAGTGCCATGTGAAAGATATTGTAATCATACTATTTGGAACTTATTGTATAATGGTTCTCTGGATAACGTATACCATACCTGTATTTTCATTGTGGGGAAAAATACATGGCGGATTGTACCAAGTGTTTTCACTTAACCCCATTCTTATGGGGTCAAAATGTGATGCTTGCTGCCTCCCATTAAAGGGGTACTATCAGGCCCAGATTTGCGGCAAGGCCGCATAGGCCCGGGCCTAGGGTGGCAAAAAATAGGGGCGGCATGCCGCCCAGCCGCATTATGGGGACGTGTGCGTCCCCATTCAATTACACCAGCTGCGCCAGCGTTTTTTCGCCGGCGCGCTGGGAAGGGGAGGTGTCGGTGGGCGCTAGGACAGCACGGCCGCCTGGTCGGACCGCGCAGCCTAAGGGCGGCCGACAATGAAATCCGGCGATGGGTACTATGCCCCTTGTTCAACAAACAGGGTTTATGCTGATTATACTATTTGCCAGTATTTTTAATCACAGAAAACGTATGCTTTATTTTATTTCTTGAGCTAAACCGGGCAAACTGGGATACTGAAGCTCCTTCATGTTTGGTCCTTGTGAGCTAGATAATTAGATTACCAGAGCACAGATAATTTCTCTCTATTATGGTCTTCTGCTAACAGCAAAGGGAGAAGGGGGCTGTATACTGCTAATCTAATTATCATCATTAATCTCGCACAGTGTACTATAATGCTCCTCAGTCTTCAGTTTTATAAAATATACTCAGTTGCACCATACACCAGGCAACATATCTTATTTCATCTCATAACCTTCAAAGTCCATAATCCACTATATAAGTCATTATTGTGACATTAAGGGGCACATTTTCTTAGCTCGAGTGAAGAAATAGAAGAAAAAATACTTAGAATTTCAAATGTTTTTTTTGGCTACTTCGACCATCGAATTGGCTACTTCGACCTTCAACTACAACTTCGAACGATTCGAACTAAAAATCGTTCGACTGTTTGACCATTCAATAGTCGAAGTACTGTCTCTTTAAAAAAAACTTCAACCAACTACTTCGCCACCTAAAACCTACCGAGCATCAATGTTAGCCTATGGGGAATGTCCCCATAGGCTTCCTAACAAATTTCTGATCGAAGGAAAATCGTTCGATTCGAAGGATTTAATTAGATCGTAGGAAATGCGGTAAATACTTCGATGTCGAAGGATTTTACCTCGACGGTCGAATATCGAGGGTTAAGTAACCCTCGATATTCGACCCTAAGTAAATGTGCCCCTCAAAATACCTATTCCAAGTATGGTATCCCTTATGCAGAAGCCTGGTATCCAGAAAGCTCAAATTATGGACTCCATTTTAATAAAATAATTTAAATATTTAATATTTTCAATTTTTTATTTATATCATATATATATTTAGTTAAAAGTTGGTGAGGGGTTTAGGAGTTTGAAGGCAAAGTAGGAGCCCAAGTGATTAACAGGATACAAAAAAAGTGAATATACTAAATATTCAGTAAACGGAACTGCACCCACTAATACGTTTTTACTTTTCCAGATTGGAGGTATCTGCCTTTTAGGGGTCGGCATTTGGCTTGTTGCTGATCCAGATGGGTTCCAGAAAATTGTCACATCGAATCCATTACTAAGTGCCGGAGGATACATTTTGCTCATCATAGGGCTTGCTCTCTCATTGCTTGGATTCCTGGGATGCTTTGGGGCTATTCGAAAAAATAAACCCCTACTTTTATTGGTGAGGTCAAATTAATTCATATATGAAGTAATGGAATATTTCTAACAGAAATGTTAGGGAGGAGTGTATTAGTAGACATGTAGTATGTAATGACCTTGTTTAAAAATGTCCAGGTGGAGGTTTGTATTCTGAATTTATTTTTAAAGCATTCTGTTTATCCCAGTCTGCCTTTTATTTGATTATATAGACCCCTTTGTCTGGTGCAATTAACTGGGTAATGGGTAGGCTGCATTATCTGAAGCTTTAATGTCTTCATTCATCAGCACAGAATCCATTCCCAAATACAGTCTCTACCGTTTGCAAGTTCAGAAGTCAGGTTTTGATTTACTTTATGGCTACTTTATGGTTTATGGTCACTCAGTGCTTTTCAAATCTTAAACTCTTTCGTACAAATGTATAAAACCATTAGTACCTGATTCTTAAAGGGATTCTGTCATGGTTTTTTACAGTTTAGTTATTATTGCTAAATTACACTGTGTACACTGCAAGCGATTCATTCTAGCATTAAAAATTATAGAACCAATAAATGTATTTTATTTAGTTGTAACATTAGTGTGTAGACAGGCATCTCAGATCATTTTACCTGGGCATGTGCTTGAAAAAGAGCCAGCACTTTACAATAGAACTGCTTTCAGATAAACGATTGTTTTTCCTACTCAATGTATCTAAAGAAGTCGCAACTTGGGTTAGCAACTTGCGCCCAAAATTTCAATCCGGTATTCTACTGGAGGAGTGCTATTAACTGATGCATTTTGTAAAAAACATGTTTCCCCATCCCTTCAAGTTGAAACTATTTCAAACTGGTTAATTTCTGGAGTGCAGTAGCAAGATGCAAACCTCAGTCATTAATTGTGCAACTCCATTCTGGTAGGCGGAAAATATTCAACCACAAGTATTCAAGCAGTGGTTTGAATATCAAGTAAAACATACAGTAACTACTGATTGAACCTTCCACTTAGTAGCCAGTATGGGATTTTCAGTACACAATGGAAAGGACAGGGGTTTTGTAACATGTAGTGGACAGATGTCTGTCTGGCCTATTATAAGTATTAGTAGTATTATGCTTAAAAAGCCAGTCATAGTATGAGCAATATAATTCTGACCTGATCCTTTGCTTTTCTTTTTGCAGTTCTTCGTGCTGGTTTTACTCTTCTTTATTGTGGAACTTATTGGAGTTATTCTTGCACTGAACTACCAAAAAATGGTACTTAATAAAACCAAAACGTATGCTCTACATTTTGCAAATTGTTAATACAACTATATTAACTATATTATATATTCATTGTGTATATTTGTAGCATTTTGCACACATATTAGTTTTGCTTTATTTTTGGCACTTATTTGCTAAAAATGGCCATCTATAACCCAATGCTAATTCTTAAATCAAAAGGTTTCCTCTCAGGCCCCCAATTTTAGGCATTTTGTGTTCATATTCTTCAAATGTCTATTTGTAAAGTATACTGCTGTATACGGCCAACATTTCTGGTTTCCATCAGGAAGAGGGGGAACTGGGGATAGCATGGCTCTGACACCTTGATGACAAAATGACCCAAAGTGCACCTTTTTTAAAAAGTACATTTGTGCAGTTGGAAGCATTGCTGAAAAATGCAGGGTATTTTTTTTAAAATGCATATTCCCTATATGAAAGAGTTTAGTAGCTTATATGCATTTTTAATAATATTAATGTTTGTGTTTAAAGGCAAGATGTGACATTGCCCATGCTGATGTTTTCTTTTGATTTACAGTAATGGTGGAGAATAGGGGATAATCTCAGTCATTTTAACTGTGTGTTTTGACAAGTTCATTGGACAAAATACCCAAAATGGCTGAGCATGGTTAATATCATAGAGACCATTCCTTTTTTAGACTTATCTTTTGTCTCATCTTGTCTTCTTTTCACATTTGACAATATACCTGGGTATTTGTATTTCTAAAACATATCTCTATACAATTTTGCTACCCACTTCTACAGGTCAAGCAAGAACACTTCCTGGCGGAACTGCAAAGATTTTACAAAGGGGATAATGCGTCTGAAGTATTCAGTCAATCCTGGAACACCATCATGATTGCAGTAAGATACATTATAAAGTACACTTAATGACACACATACCAAAGAATTAAAAATAAGTCTTTGGTTAGAACTCACTCAAAACATTGCAGTTTGTGGTGTCCATTCAGAAAGTGAAATGGCAGCTCCAACTCATATTTATATCTGTGAATATTCTGTTGATATGCTGTGTTATGTCTGCACACAAAGTTACATAGTCAACTTGGGTTGAATATAATCTGAAAAATCAAGTTCCACCCCTACAAATCACCACCTGTGCATATATATATATATAACACAAGAGTCCTCTGCACTCAACCCATTATCAATATATTTAAGACAGCGACATTTTGTGCATACTGCTACTAAAAAATGCCTTACCCTTTAAACAAAACAGGGATTGTTTGTCCATATATTGCAATATATTTAAGCTGGCCAACTACGTCAAAGTCATCCCATATCTGGCCAGTCCTACGCTTAATTTTCATCTGATTCATTAAGAATTCTATTGCTTCATTATACATTTTACAAAGGGACTAGGTTTTACCTGCAACTTACTAGCTGCTTTCAAAGTAAACCTCCATACTTGGCTGCCCTTTTATTAGACACCAGTGGGATCACCTGACTATAGCTGGGAAGGGTGGGAGCTACAACATGGAGCTGGTCACTGCTCCTGTATAAACTATAACAAACAAAGGAAAGTTGTGCTCACCACTATTTTTTAAAACCATTAGGCGGGGGTGCAATGAGGCTGTGACCACAAAATACATATGGAAAAATACAAGATTCCTCTGCACTCAACCCATTATCAATATATTTAAGACAGCGACATTTTGTGCATACTGCTACTAAAAAATGCCTTACCCTTTAAACAAAACAGGGATTGAGATATATATATATATATATTTAATAAAACCTGCCATCACATCACCTAGCAGCACATTCTACAACAGGACTTTGTAATTTATAACTGCATAACCTCAGCACCCTTGGATACTATCTTCAGTTTGGATTTACGGACACATATGTTGGGATTCCGACATTATTATTGCTGACCTTATGTTTCGTTCTTTCACTGCATCATAGTACATGCAAATGTTCGTATTATGGTAATCAAGGTTTATAGAGTGCTATAATTAATATAGGAGAAGCCCCTTCTTTTACATAACAGCATTACTGAGTTTGTAAGTGTTTTTATATGTACAGTGATTTATTGGCACAGTGGTTAATAAATATTGCCTTTTTATTAATATACATGTAACACCTATTTGGGCCATATGGGGTTAATTCACCAGTTAGAGCATGGGTTACACGTGACTCTAACACTTCAGGCTAGGGCCTTCGCTATATGGAAGATTAAAGGTGTGGTGTATTGTAACTACAACTCCCACAGGCTACTGTGCAATAACAAAAGACTTGGGAAGCCAGGAGGTTCATAATAAAACAGGAACAAGATTTATTACTATGCACGAGGCAAGTGACCACAGGTTTCAGTACTCATGCAGGAGTTTGAGGCAACAGCATATAGAGAGGTCACACAGATCTGCAGGCAGGCTCACTTAGAGCAGACACAGGCTTACACTCCCTGGGGACAGACTTGACAGGTATCCCACTTCAACTCTGCGACATATTCCGGTAGTGGTCTCTGGATCAACCTCAGGGCAATAACTCTCTCCTGATTCCCTCTCCACTGGGATCCCTATACTACAGGCAATTTGGCCTGAGAGATACCTCCAATCTATCACTCCTGCATTGGGAGCTCAGAACTGCTCTTTCTCTCTAACCTCTCTGCCTTTCTCTCCTAGAGAGACTATGACAAGTCTACCCTAGCAGGGCCGGAACTAGGGGTAGGCAGAGTAGGCACGTGCCTAGGGCGCAAAGGTGGAGGGGCGCCAGGCACGTACTTACTCCTACCCCTAGTCCGGTCCCTTCTCTGCCGACCGCCCACTGTCTCATGCATGCGTCAATTTGCGCATGCGCAGAAGCGTTTTTCACACATGCGCAGAATTGTTCTTTCGTGCAGAAGCGTCTTTTTGCACATGCGCAGAAGCGTATTTCCGCGCATGCGCAGAAGCGCTGATCCAGCCGGTGCAGCAGCCGGGCAGTCTGCCTAGGGCGCCTGCCCGGCTTGGCCCGGCTCTGTACCTTAGTATATCTATTCCTCATTCACGGTGTTTCCTGGTCCCCGACTTGGACACATGCCTTCTTCTGGGCCTGGTGTACTCAGCCCCTCTGAGCACAACCAGCTGGATCAGCATCCAGAGGCGAAAGAGGAAGTGGCCACTCCCTGCACACACTATATAGCAGTGTAGCAGGAAGCTCTCACACCTCTCCTGGCAGATCTAAGAAACTCTAAGAAAAAGGTGGGGGCCTTAAAGCTGCAGGGCAGATTAACCCGTAGGTGCCCCTACATTCATATTGATCCAAATATTTGATCATTACCTAGCTGGTATAAAGTATAATTAATATAAATCCCTTTTGTATATAGTTTTTTACATTCTACAACCTCACTGTGAAAATTATTTTTTGCTGCTACAATGAAATTTCAGTCCCTCAAGACTACAAGAGTGGCCTACTTTTATCTTTTTGTTCTTTTCTTTGTTAAAAACAACCTTGACATCCGTCTGTGTAACACCTTGCCTTGCTTTGAACCTGCATGTTACTATGCAGTCTGCTTTACCTCTGCAGTATATTTGAGAAGACAGCTATGAATATGGTTCAATCCTTGCATTTTCAAGTAGGCATGGCTTATTTCAGCTGGTGCTTATTTGACCACAGAGTTCAGCTCACTTGCCTATATTACCCTTACTTTGTTTTTACTTACTGCCCCTTAAAAGTCAAGCTTGCTTGTTCCTTAGTGCTCTGGTTCCTATTGTTGTTTGTAACTTCCCTGATACTATTGCCTATGTTGTTTTCACTCTACCTTGTTTCTGACATTGAGTTTGTCTTACAATTCTACCAGTTTGTTGTCTGGTTCTGACCCAGCCTGTCTGACTACATCCAGCTCTGTCTCTTTACCAGCTCCTTCCCTGAAGTATATGTTGTTTCCCTTGCCAAGAGTTAAGAGTTAATAGATTCTCTTGCTATAAGACCTGGCAACAACTAAATAGCTGAGGGCTAGGTCAAAGGTGTGTGGGGTTAAGGTTTGTGACAGTCTATTATGTTCTCTAATAAACTTGTAAAGAGTAATCATATAACCTCACTAGCACCTCACAACACCAACCTTTTTTTTAAAGGTAAAATTTTATTGTTTTATAACACATTAAACATAAAACAAAGTATATGCCATAAATGCAGTTGAGTTACCATTACAGATGGAATAAAACGTGTACATACCAATTTTTGTAGTAATTTGATTGATACACTCAAGAGTTAAAACACAACATCAACCTTAATAGTCTTTCCTCACAGTTTAATTTATCCATTCCTTTTACCAGTTTGTTGCACTTCTCTGCAACTGAACTGGTTGCCCTTTATTAAGGAATGGGGCCCAAACTTGCATGAGACCTTACCTTACCAGGGTTTTGTAAAGAGGCAAATTTATGCTTTCATCCCTCTAGTTAAAGGAGAACTAAAGCTTAACTAAAGAAGTAGGCTAGAAATGTTGTATGTTATGTTTTGGGCTTCTGTACCAGCCCAAGGCAAACCGTTTAGTAGTAAAGATCTGTGCCTCTGCAGATGCTAAGTAGCTCCTCATCTTCTTTTCTGCTCACTCACTGCACATGCTCTGTGCTGCTGTCACTTACTGAGCTTAGGGACAATATAAAGTACACTATAGAGTATAAATGTCACAATATAATGCTGATTATTAATTAATACAGATAATTACTACATTGCAGCATATAAACCAGTGTAACTAGCATCAGAATGTAATAATCAGCCTTGTAGCATCATCTTATATTACAGACAATCCTCATTGTCTGCTTGATAATTTGTGATGACCCCTAAGCTTAGCTTCTCAACAGCTGCACAGAGCCCACTGAGCATGTGAGTGTCGCAGACACTTTCCAAGATGGTGACCCCCTGTGACAAGTTTGAAGTCCTGGATCATTGCTTCTATTGAGAAGCTGAAACTTTAGGCTGGTGCAATAAGTTCAGTATATAAAATATGGCATTTTTAGCCATATTAATTTTTAGGGTGTAATTCTCCTTTAATGCAAGATAGTACTTTATTGACTTGAGAAGCCACTGACTGATTCTGGCTAGAGTTAAACATGTTGTTATCCACAAGAATCCCCAAATTCTTCTTAAAGGAACACCAAAAAATTCAAGTCTTTTAAAGTTCTGAAAATATAATGTACCGTTGTACTGCATTGGTGAAACTGACGTGTTTGCTTAACAATAGTAGCTGTGTTTGTAGCCAAGGGGGCAGCCAGGAGGCACATGATACGAAGCAGATAACAGATAAGCTCTGTAGTATACATTTGGATTCTTCAGAACTTAACTGTTGTCTACTGTGTATCCTGTGCTTGAATGGCTGCACCCATGGCTACACAGAAGCTTGTTTTTTTTATAAACTATAGTAGTCTTTCTGAAGCAAACACCCAAGTGTCACCAGTGCAAGCAAGACTACATTATATGGTCATTCCTTTAAATCTCTTCCATATTTGGTGTTACCAAAAACTACCATTTATAGTGTATTATTTATACAGTGTATAACCTTGTATATATCAAAATTAATCTCTTTTGACAATAAGCTGCCCAATTCCCCAATTTAGTCAAATCTGAGTGCAAAGTGGCAATATCCTATATGAATCTAATAGTTTTGCACAATTTATCATCAGCAAAAATAGAGATGGTACTTACAATGCCCACGGGCACTGCCGCCCCAATGTCTAGGCTTCTGCTCATCTCCTAATTGAAGGCAATTATGATTATGATGGTCTGGCAAGATATATTGCACATAAATCCAAACTAATGCAAACCTAAATTATTGCAATTTGCAAAATATTCAAGTATCTTATCACATTCGACTGCTTCCAAAAACATTCCTATTACAAAGGCCAAACTAAGAGGCCTGTGGCAATCCATTAGCAATTCCCCAATCTCTTGACACCATGCCAGACATAAAAGAATTCTTGAATACATTATTGCGTAAATTAGTTTGGTAATCATAGAGCCATGCTCTTTTGGTACCCAGGGGTGAATGCCACCCAATCTTGCATATTGTAATAATTACATTATTCAAATTGGGTCTATTATAGGGGTTGTCCACTTTTCAAAACTTTTTTCCATTCATTTGTTTTCGCATAGTACAATACATATTAAAAAAAAATCAACTACTTTTATTTCTCTTTTTTCCAAAATTGACGTTTAAAGTTTAATGTTCCTGTCTCTGGTGTTTCAGTCTGACAGCATGGTAATGCGTGTGCAGATTCTGAACTTTTACAATTTGCTACATTAGTGGATGCATTTTTTCATCTGTGGAATATTAGCAACTATTATATAACTTATTTCAGCTGAGTTCAATACATTTCAGGAATTGCGCTTAGTAGGACAGAATAAATACAGCAAATTTAAAACAGTTTTATGAACAGGACTTTCACACCTACAATTTTAGATCATGTGGTTGCACAGGTAAATTCTGTAATATCCTTTTAAGTGGTGCCTAGTCATCAGTTATAATTGGTTCTAAAGCTTTTGTATTATAGCCCTGTGAAAAATTATGTGGATATTAAAGATTAAAGATAACCTGTATAAAACCACTTGATCTGCAGCCTCAAGTCAGTGACTTATATACTCAGGTAACCATTATGATCTATTTATTTGTCTGCAAATAATTAACTTATAAACAGCCCTTTTAATGGAGGGAGCTATAGTTACAATTAAAACCGTGTACTATATACAGGGCCGGAACTAGGGGTAGGCAGAAGAGGCAGGTGCCTAGGGCGCAACGATTGGGGGGCGCTGGGAAGCTACCTCTTCTGCCTACTCCTAGACCAGTCCTGTCACTAGACCTGCGCCCCTGAATGCTGCTTCTGTGTATGTTTGTATGGAAAGTGTTACTGCGCATGCGCACGTGAGCGCTGATGCCTCACATGCGCGCACCATCGCTACTGATGTGCATGCGAACACGAGTGATACTAATGCGCATGCGCACGTGGGCCCTGCTGCGGAGAGACGGAGATGGGGGGGCGAGCTATCAGGCTGGGCTGCCCGCCTCTGACTATATAGGATAATGCACCCCTTGCTGACAATTACAAAATGTAGGAGAAAGGATCTCACAGTTCTATCTCTTTTTAGACTTTGACAATAATCGTGTGTCTCTATGTATTTATTGAACTCCTGGTTAACTTCTAATATTCAAATCTTATAATATCATCTTCCAAAGTATATATAAATATACATATCTCCAAAGAATATATTTTTCTTCAATATTTAGGGGCACATTTACTAAGCTCGAGTGAAGGATTCGAAGTAAAAAAACTTTGAATTTCGAAGTTTTTTTTGGGTACTTCGACCATCGAATAGGCTACTACGACCTTCGACTACGACTTCAACTTCGATTCGAACGATTCAAACTAAAAATTGTTCGACTATTTGACCATTCGATAGTTGAAGTACTGTCTCTTTAAAAAAAACTTTGACTACCTACTTCGGCACTTTAAATCTACCGAGCTTCAATGTTAGCCTATGGGGACCTTCCCCATAAGGTTTTTAAGCTTTTTTAAATAGAAGGAAAATCGTTCGATCGATGGATTAAAATCCTTCGAATTGTTCGATTCGAAGGATTTAATCGTTCGATCTAACGATTTTTCCTTTGATCGTTCGTATGTACGGTAAATATATTCGATATTCAAAGTAGAAGGATTTTACTTAGAATATCTTTACTTTATTTGGAATATCGAGGGTTAATTACTTGACCTAGCAATAAACACAGCAAATATATTTCAGAAATATACTTTCTATTTTTGTAGCTTTCATGTTGTGGTGTTTCTGGATTAAATGATTTTGATAACAGATCCCATTTCCATGACATTTATCCTTCCACACCATGGCCTGATGCGTGCTGCCGGCGTGATGATCCTGTTTCCGGAAAAATCCTAGATAGAGAAGAATGTATGCACCATACACAAGGCTTCACCAATGATCAGGTAAAAGACCCGGCATAACCAACCATTTTAGCTACTAATGTTTGCATAGTGTACTAACACCGCTTTAGTTCTCACATATACATTGGAACAAACTGGGAAAATGGAAATGTGCAGTTCTCGTCATACCTTGACACCAGCACAATATGTTCTAACAGAGACAACTTTAGTCTCAGTGGCCTGCCCCATACCACACCACTGCTTTTTATTTATTTTTTATACAATAAAGGGATAATTCAAGTCTTTGTTTTTGGCCAATTAACTGTTGTAACTGCACCTACCACCCCGCCCTCAGTTTGAACAAAAGGTTTTTGTATTTTGGTGCTTTACATTCTCATAATTTATCTACTTCTGCCATCTAGTGGCTAGTTATTTTGCAGCTAAAATGTACCTGTATTTAACAAATTTACTGTCTTTTTATGTTATTTATAACACACACACACATATATATAGTGAATAAAGTACCCCCTCTTGTAAAATATAAGGATATTATAAGTTACCGAGGAGTTTCATGACCATATAAAAACACGAGGCCGAAGGCCGAGTGTTTTTATACAGGTCATGGAACTCCGAGGTAACTTATAATATCCTCATATTTTACAACTGGGGGTACTTTATTTATTATAATACACAAATTTTAGTGAGTCATGTGACAGAAATTACATCACTACTCACCGTTTATAACTGATGACATCACTACTCACCGTTTATAAGGATATAATTTACAGGATATTCATGGCTTTTGTGTATTATATATATATATATATATATATATATATATATATATATATATATATATATATATATATATATATATATATATTTTTTTTTAATTCTCATTTAAAATGAGTATAGATTTTTAAATATTAATTTTCAGAAAGTTAGCTGAATCAGAGCTGACACTGATTATGTATAATATAGATTCTTACCCTGCCAATGCCAATGCTACATTGTTGTCAAGGAAAGGGAAAGCCTGCCAACAAGGTGACACCCATGTCTCCATATTCAAGGTTATTCTACGGGAAAACACGTTCACTACCAACATACTTTTTGTTTTACAAAACATGGCAGGGAAAGAATTAAAATGTGAGTATAAATATTACTCAGAAAGCACATTCAGTATGTGCATATGAGAATAATTTAGTATAGGTAGTGGTGCCCTCTAGTGTTTATTACAGGCATTTCACTTTTTATTTCATGTACAGCAGATCCCTAAATTATTTAATCAGTTCTTTTCCATTATGGAGCTAAATAGGCTTTCATTCATGCACAAATGTGCATGAATAGAAACAACAAGGTTTCTTTTGAGAATCACTGTGTTATTTTTTAAACTGACACAATGGGGGTAATACAATAATAGGTGCAAAGTCTGCTTCACTTCTAGTAACCAACAACAACAACCAATCAACTTTTAAAATTTATTGGTCAGTATTTTGTGGTTGTACTGGGTTAATAGGCTTGGAACTAACTCTCCACTTTACGGTACTCCCAATATGTGTTTTGTTAACTATGTAGGAAATTTTATTAAGCATTAGTAGTGACAGCTGTTTTATACACCAACTATACAAGCTATAAAATATAAATATTGCTCCATTTCATAAGGATTCCTAGACAGTGATTGTTTCAAATGTTGCTTCCTCTGTTTTAGGGTTGCTTTATGACAATTGCCAGAGGATTAAATAAATATATTTCAATCTCAGGAGCTATCTCTTCAGGTGTTCTAGTAACTGAGGTAAGAGATGGTTTAGAGATAAATAAGAGGTGGATAGACTTTCTGGGCATATAAAATAGTGATTATATTAAAAAAGTATATTTTGTTTTACCAGATTCCTTACCAATACCATGTGACAACCTAAGGTCACTTTCAGTAATTACCTTGTAATTCCAAAGACTGACTTCCTGGTCCAGAATACGTGTGTTATTCCTACCAATAGATACAGTTAACTTTATTTGCTAGTATGTTGGTCAAAATTTGGTGCTAAGTTTCAATAAGGATAGCAACAGTATGATCACGATGAGTTCTTATGCTAACCAGGTATGGCTATGATCATATAGTTATATATAGACACCCAAGTTGGGGACCTAGAGCAGCAGCTTTAAATGGGTGGCCCTTGGGTGCCTATATAAAAATGTAATTTTTTTAAAAGAAAAAAATAAACAATCTCCGCCAGACCTTACCATCTAAATCTGGTGGCAGAGCTAGATGGGTGAGGGGTGCCTGAGTAACACGCAGACTAGGGTTGTCACCTTTGCTGGGGCTGGAAAACGGGCAGGGGGGCAGGGCAGATTACGTCGGAGGTGGGGAAGGACCGGTGCCGTCTGGATGGGATTGTTGACGTCGGGGGGCGGGACTGATGAGGTGGAGATCAGCTATTGGCTGATCGCCATGTCATTATTTTCAATGTCTTGTCAGGATTTCACCCGGACAGCCCTTCCAAATACTGGGCTGTTCATGTGAAATGCAGACAGGTGGCAATCCTAATGCAGAAGTAAGGTCATGCACACAAATGTGATGTCACTTGCGCATGCACTGTTGATGACGATGATGGGGGGCATCCTTAGGTTTGGTGCCTAGGGTGGCACTGGACCGAAAAAAAAACCAATACAGTACTGGCTATGATTTCTGAAAGTTTAAATAGTTATTCATATTCCAGTCTCTTAGTAAAATTAATGCATGGTTGCTATGGTAATTTGGACCCTAGCAACCAGATTTATGAAATTACAAACTGGAGAGTTGTTGGATAAAAAGTTTAGTAAATAAAAAACACAAATAATAAAAAATGAAAACCAATTTTAAATTATTTCAGACTACTAATTCTCTGCATCATACTAAAAGTTAAGTCAAAGGTGCACAACCCCTTTAAAAGCATAATTACACTAATATTTTACATTAAAAATACTCCTTAAAAAACTTTTATTAGCATATATATCATGCAAAAATGTTATCATAAGTGGATTCTGGATAAATATTATTACCATAATTGTATAATGTTCTCACCGCAGATCTCTTTATATTATAATATTTAGATGATATCAGAAAGTAAAACTGTCTGACTCTTGCAACTTTTGTATTTTCAGGTATTTGCTATGTTTACTGCAATTTGTCTTTATTACAACTTTGATTAGAGGAGCCAACTTCATTAAGAAGAAGCAGAAAATCCTGTTTGAAAAAAAAGGCAGTCTTTTTATACAGTGATATTCCCAGGACTGTGGCCCAGGGAGGGTACATACCGTACATATTTTTTATTAAACCATATAAACTGTAATGAATGTCCAGAAGGAGGCAGTGTCGCTAGTGAACAGTTTGAAGCTACCAAAGGACAAATCCTGGATTATGTACAGATTAGAGGATATGTTCTGAATCTGTACAATGACTAGTGCAATTTAAGCAGACACTATCATAAAAAATAAAGTTTGTATTTATGCTTGAAATCAATGTGTAATGTTTGGTAAGGTAGAATTGCATTTTACTTACATTTTGCTAAAAGTTATGGTCAATTTTGTGTTTGCCTAGGAAATGGATTCAAGAGCAGTTTTAATATTTAGAGCCATAGGCTGATATGGTATACTGAGACTCTTTTACTAATACTTGGCAAGTTTGCCCTGTGCAATAACCCATAGTAGAATTAGGTTTCATCAGTCTTCTGTATACAGGACCCTTAACTTAAACAGTTTTCCAGGGAATTATTTTACCATGAGGTGGTAAAGCCCAGGGCTTTTGTTAGTGGGGAGAGTATTTCTGCTCTCTTCTGGACTAGAATAACAGAATTTATTGTAGAGAAAAAATGCATATGTTTCCCACTGGTGTAGGGTTGCCACCTTTTCCGGTATTAAAATCCAGACAAAGGGGCTGGCTGGTGATGTCATAGAGGCTGTTCTTTGCCACGTGGGGGAGTGAAACTGGGCTTGCCCAGTAACATTAGGGGTGTGGCTATGACATCATGCCCACACCGCTCGTAACATTTTGCATGTTTTTTTAAAGTTTAAAAACCAGGCAGGATTTGGGAAGTGGACAGCTTTATATTCACTATTATTACTAATATGTGATTATATTATATTTAGTGCTATGACTAAATTGTTGTTCTAGTGCATAACACTGCAAAATGTTGTTTTTTCTGCACATTTTTTCCATTGCATTACTCCATAAATACTCAAGCAATAACAAATTCAAGTAAGGTAAGGTAAGTAAGTAAGTATAAGTAAGGTAAGTAGGTAAGGTAAGTAAGTATAGCATACCAGCTCAGACAAGCAAAGTCAATTATATTTATGTTTGTGAAGATTCTCATTCATCCAGCTCGTATATATATATATATATCTGTAGAAATAAGTCAAATCAACTGGACTTGCTGTGTTTTTCTTGAAGATGTTTCACCAGTCATCCAACTGGCTTTGTCAATTCAGAGACTGAATTGGTAAAGTCAATTGGGTGACTGGTGAAATGACTAGGGGCGAGTGATATAAAAATCATCACATATAGTTTAAATTGAACTGAACAAGTAAACCATTGATATTGACAGTTCAGTGCCCACCTAGTGGAGAGAGGAATTATACTTTAGGGGAATTCCACCAGGAACAAGGAACACACAAGTTTGCAATAAAACAAATATAAACTTTATATTTAACTGTAGAAGAAAATTGAGCATCTAATACCTGCACTGGGGACACGTGGAGAACTATCTAACTCACTAGCAGATATTACTCTGACTGTCTCTCTAACACAGTCCTTTTAGTATCACAGTCCCAATCACACTGGAGTGGGTTAATGACCACACAGTGCAGTTCAATGTCCATTCCCCAAGAGCTCTTATACCCCTGGTAGTGCTACCTTTCTTCTCCCTTTAAAACTCTGTAGCCACTCCCACATGGCAGGTGCACAAGCAAGACCTATCCTCACACAGGGGCCTCTCACTTGTTGCCTTCCCAATTTCCTCCCCTGGCTGCCTCACTCACCGGGGTCATACTGAAGGTTACAGGCTCTTTCATAGTGTTGCCATCTGTTTTTAGAAGGCATGTCCGGGTGAAAAGTGCCTGTCTGTATTTGCAAAATAGAAAATCTGGACAGGCCATTGACGTTAATGACATGCCGATCAGTCCATTGCTGATTGCCACATCATCATTCCCCGACCGCCCCCAACATCATCAGCCCACCCCCACATCATCTGCCGATTGGAAAAGGTGGCAACCCTAATCGTCTGGAAACCAGGCAGGCTATTAACCCACTGTGTCAGTACAGGCCAATAACCCAAAGGAGCTCTGTTAGTTCCAAGTCTGCAGAGGAACAGAAATGTATGAGTATAAAGCAACAAAGTAAAAAAATGGGACATTGTCCAGTTAAAACAGAAGGTGCCCTCTGCACTATAGAAATATGGCCACATATAGTTTATATAGTACTCACATGCAAAGTCATGTCTAGCACAAAGAAAGAAAGCTCACAGTTGCTATTCATACCTACTGTACTATGGGGAAAGGGTTATACAAACCCAAGATTACAGGTAATGTTCTATTTATGGAAACAGGTAAACACATCAACCTTACCTTATTCATTGCTATGGCATTTTGAAAGGCATATTTATCATATATCAAGGATGAACTTTCAATTTCACCCATTGATAAACACTATAGGCATGAATGAAGAATGGCGGAATTTCACTGTAGCAGACTGTGGCGATCTCTAACTTCACTTTTTAATAAATATGCCCCTTTGAATCTGGAGGCTCTAAGGGGAGAATTTATATCACTGTTGGCAAACATGGGGGGAGGAAAGGAGGCTCGCAAAGCAACCACTGGCAGGGACCAGTATAGTTGGGGGTGGAGAAGGGACAGTGGATGATAATGAGGGAAACAGGTTTGTGATAGTTTAAGGGGTGTTCACCTTTAAATTTACGTTTCGTAGGATGTAGACAGGGATATTCTGAAACAATTGGTTCAGTTGGTTTTCATTTTTTAGTATTTGTGGTTTTCTATTCAGCAGCTCTCCAGTTTGCAATTTCAACAATGTGGTTGCTAGGGTTCATATGACCCTAGCAATCATCCATTAATTTGAACAAGAAAATAAGATTGACAATAAATGTGTAGCCTTACATTTGGCCCTGGATACATGAAGGTACCAATGATGAAGTTAAGGAGATGGGAAAATCCACAAGAATGATTTTAAAAAAATAGGTAAAAATTTGAGGGCAAGGACTTCCAATGTAATTTTCTCAGAGATATTACCTGTGCCACAAGCAACTTTAAGAAGACAGCGGAGCTGAGGAAGAGTAATGCGAGGTGTAGGGAGGAGGGCTTTGGGTTTCTGAGAACTAGGTTTATTTCTCAGTTGGCTACAGGCTCTTTGCCAGGGATGGGCTGCACCTCAATAATGATGATGCAACTGATTTGGGGGAGAACATGGCTAGAGGGTTGGAGGAGAGTTTAAACAAGTTGTGGGTGGGGGGTGCAGTAAGGGATTCCATGGAAGACAAGTTAGATGAGGTAGTGGGCACAGTAAGGGGAGGCGATTCCGTTGGGGTTACTGTTAAGGACAAGGAGGACCAATTGTTCAATATATAAAATTAGCATGCTGGTATCAGTATTAAATGTATACAGTGTCGGACTGGGGGGCCCGGGGCCCACCGGGACAGATGTCTAGGGCCCCCCTCTGGCCTCCCCGTCCGGCCCCTACTTTGAAGTGCGCCGGCGCGCACGCATTCTGGCGCGCTCAGCGCGCACGCACGATGCTGTACTCGCCGCATCGGCGCATGCGCAGGCTGCGCGGCGCAGTTTTTTCTTTCCGATATGTGAATGGAGAGAGGTGGTCTGGCCCGGCGGGGGCCCATGAGGGTCGGGGCCCACCGGGTTTTTTCCCGGTGTCCCGCCGGGCCAGTCCGACACTGGATGTATATTTTTAAATGCAAGGAGACTGACTGGTAAAATGGGAGAACTAAAGGGACTGGCACTGGAGGGGGAATATGATGTTATTGATGTTGCTGAAACATGGCTGAATGAGCCACATGACTGGGCAGTTTATATCAGTGGCTATACTTTGTTTTGGAGGGACAGAGGCAATCGAAAAGGAAGTGGAGTATGTCTTTTTGTTAGGCAGGGTTTAAAAGTAAATATAATAGAGGAGGTGATGTTAGAAAATAAGGAAGCTAAAGACTTATAAGTGGAGGTCCATTGATTGTAAAGAGTCCAGGAAATTAATTGTAGGAATATGATATAGACCCTCTAATGTAAGTGAAGAGGTTAAGATCTTGATGCAAATAGAAAAGGCTGCTAAATTGGGGAAAGTAATGATAATGGGGGATCCAGGACCGGATTGTGCCTGTGGGCACCCCAAGGTCAGTATCATCCACCAACTGTGTCTGCGTGTCTGCCGGCTTCCACGACCCCGTCAGTTTGCACTCACAAATGGGGACAGGACAAGCAAGCAGGTATTCCCCACTGTCCCCTCACCCCCCCCCAGGATCGAGTGCAATCGTGATCAGTTGCAGAGGGGTCAGGAAGTGCAGAAACTTCCACTCCTAGACCCCAGAGCTCTCCACATGTGGCTAGGCGCTATGCCGCTCCTTAACTGTACCATACTGGACCCAGTCCTTTGTGACCACAAATGTAGTCCTGGGGGGATTTTAATTACCTGGAGCAACAGTAATACCAGGACAGCATGACCATTTTATGGCACAGGTTGTTGAGAAGTCAACTAGAAATCATGCTATACTGGATCTAGTGATCTCTAATGACACAGAATGTATAACAAATGTGCAAGTTATTGAACCTCTGGGTAATAGTGACCATAATGTGATCTCATTTAATGTCTGGTGCAAAAAAACAATATACACCGGGGCAACAAAAAAACTGAATTTCAGAAAAGCAAATGTTAGCTCATTAAGGGCTACTCTTCAGAGCAAAGATTGGGGCATAAAGTTTTCTGCTAAAAACACAGAACATTAATTGTTGTCATTTAAAATGATATTAAATTGTTACTGTTCTCAATTTTTCCCTTAAAGGAGCAGGAAAGTCGTTCTGTCCAAATGTTAGGCACCCCAGGTGAATGTATATACTTACCTTAAACCCCGGGCCGGTGCTATTATCAGCAGAAAACTGCACCGGCCAGGGGTTAATCCAGCGAGCACCACTGAGCACTCCTCTTCCGGCTTCTTCTTACTTCAAATTTCCCGGGGCAGATGCATATGCAGTAGAATGAAAAAGCCAACTTTTTAGTTAAAGCTTTTCACTCTAATGCGCAGCCGCGTGAAGAAAGAAGAACCCGGAAGAGAATCGCTCCGTGGTGCTTACTGGAATAACCCGGTGCAGTTTTCTGCTGATAGAAGCACCTGTATAGGGTTAAAGGTAAGTATATACATGGGGATTTCCCTTCCGGGCCCTAATTTGCGTATGCAAATTAGGATTTGGATTCGGTTCGGCCAGTCAGAAGAAAAAGGCCGAATCCTGGCCGAATCCCCAACCGAATCCTGGATTCTGTGCATCCCTACTTTTTTCCGAAGATTCCTATGTTGCCTTTTAGAGTTGAAAGCATACTTGCTTCAATGTGGGGTTATAGGGCTTATATGTTCAATAGATATTGTACTGTGGTTCAAAACAGGCAGCAATGAGAGTGAATTTTAAAACAAAAATAGCCAGTATCATAATGTCTGACATAAATACAACCACCTGTAACAGGAGGAATATTTCATGACAGAGATGTTTCGATATTTTACACAGGCATCATATTGCCAGGGGAATGTAGATATTTGATATGGGTGTTCAGTCTCATAGGACATTCTGGGGTTTGGCTGGAGAAGGACATTTCTTAATGAAACATATTTATACTGGTTGGCAAATGAACAGAAAATGCATTACACTTGCAAAGCCAATTTTGTTGATTAGATACATATGTGGAAAAATTGTCCAAAAGGTTCACTATGGGATCTCCCAATATAGTTTAATACTGAAGTTGTTTGGAAATTGACATTAGTAAATAGCTGGTTGCATGCTGGGGTCCTCTAGTGACCAAATATAGCCTCAAAAATTCAAAAAAAATCCCACAAGCATGCTCATTGTGATAAAAATAATGTTTATTAATCCATATTAAAAAGTATCAAAAAGTCCCCACATAGCCTAACGCGTTTCCTGCTTACCTAGCACTTAGTCATTACCAATATGTCACATCTTTTCTAGTGCTTAAATACCATCTTTGATAGACCCTCCCATTATTAAAATCACCGTCTAGCACATAATTTGTATATAACATCAATTAGAGCCCGGGCCATTGATTTAGAAACACTTAGTATTTGTATAATGTATAATGTTAGGCAAGTGTCCCAGACTGCCAATCAATACAGGGATTGTGACTTCTTAACCAAGGAATTCCAAGAATGACAGGGAAGAGAAGATTTTCCATCACATCAAATTTTAATAACTCAAAATGCCCCTGAACAGAAAAGGTCGGAATATGTGGGGTCTCCAGGGATACAGGTCCCGAAGCAACAAAATTTCCATCCGCCATCTTGACAGGAATGGGCTGGGTCTTGGGAATGAGCGGAATCAAATGAAGATCTGCAAAAGCCTGGTTAATAAAACATCCACAGGCTCCCGAATCCACCACGGCATCCACTTCAAACTTTCTTTGGTTCCACTGAAACGAGAGATGAAGTAGAATATAAGATTGTAGCGATGGAATGCAGGGCAACTTGTAAGTTTGAGATGAAGAAATTTTACCATCAGGTCTTGTGGGACAATTCTTAAGCAGGTGTCCAGCCAGGCCACAGTACAAACATAGATTTAGATGTCTACGTCGAAGTCTCTCCTCCACTGAAAGTGTCTTACGGACCACACCAAGTTGCATGGGTTCTGGGTCAGAGGAAGGAGAAATTGGGAAAACTGGAGGGGGAGCAGTAGGGAGCACCCAGTCCGGAGTAGATGAGGTGACAACTCTTTCTTGGCGCCTCTCCCTGAGTCTCTGGTCAATTTGAATAGCGAGAGAAATCACTTCCTCCAGGGAGGAAGGTAGACCAACCCTTGCCAATTCATCCCTTAGGGTGTCGGACAGTCCCATACGAAATTGATGTCGAAGGGCTCTGTCATTCCAGAGGGTATCTGGAGCCCAGCAACGAAACTCAGCCACATACTCTTCTACTGGACGACGGAGCTGTCGAAGGTTTCGTAGAGCTGCCTCAGCTGTATCTACTTGATGAGGGTCTTCATAGATTTTAGACAGGGCCTGAATGAAGGAATCCGTCGTAGCCAAGAGAGGACTATTTTGCTCCAATAAACGGTGAGCCCACGCCTGAGGTTGCCCTTGAAGCAAAGAAATCATCACTCCCACCCGGATCTGATCGGTCAGGCATAGCTACCTTAGGTTCATGGAAAGAAGAAGTTGCTCCTCCGGCGGCAGCACCAGATTGTCCAGATGTGGGAGCGACTGGAGGAATCGCAGAAATCTGTAAATCTTGCAACTGTTCCTGCACATGCAAATAATCTCCCCGCAGTTCTCTCACTACCTGGGTGAGTGAAACGATTTGTTGAGACAAGTCGACCAGGGTAGGCAACTCTTCCGAATGCTCCATTTTGGCTTTGTGATTCTGTCAGGCTCTTTTGGAGATTCGATAGGAAGAGCAGTTAGAACTGCTGTTAGTGTACAGCTTGCTGGACTTGACCCGAAGGAATAGATGCAAGCCAAAAGCGTGGTCGGAGAACAGGCAGAGAGTCGGTAGGCGGGCAGAGGTAAACGTAGTCAGGGACAGGCAGAGGTCGGAGGCAGGCAGAAGATATTCGTAAACGGGAATCAGGCAATAGGTCAGTAGGCAGGCAGAAATACTCGTAGTCAGGAACAGGCCGAGGTCGATGGCAGGCAGAAGGTAATCGAAGTCCAGATCAGGCCGAGGTCGGTAACAAGAAAGACAAATTCAAAGAATAATCTGAGAACACAGAAACAAGCACAAGCAAGGAAATCACCAAGCACTGTTTGCTCTTGCTGACGTCTTTTTATAGGGACAAGTTTGGCGCCAAAAACGTAATGACACAGCGTCAATGCGCCCGCGTCCACCGCGACGCGCGCGCGTCCGAATAAACGGACGCGCGCGTGCGCGACAGACGCCGGGAATCCTCAGGAACCTAATCACCCCCGTGTCTGCGCCCCAGCTGCGGTTACAGGTACCTTACAACCGGTGATTCTTATGCATGAACCTTATGTTTATTAAACACAAATGATGTACTTCCTTGGTACATTGATGGATGAGTCAATATATTCAGCAATACACCATACAGTACATTAATGCATTAATGCAAGCTGGGGTTAGAATCAAAAATTCACTGACAATGTAATATTAGTATGTAGTATATTGCTAACACCTGATAAATCCCTCCCTCCCCTGACCCTCTTCTCTGACAAATAACCCCTTATATGGCTAGGCCTGCCTGCTCTGGACATTTTCCAGCCCACCTTACCCATTTCCCCTCCCACTATCTGACCTGAAGACTGGTTATATTATTTATTTGTTTTATTACAAAAAGGTGGCAAAGCCTAGTTATGTGCAGCAGAACTTTTTGTCCTTCTTTCTAATTTTTAAATGTTCTGAGGTATGCCAAGCCCTTGGCTGGATTGACCCTTATGGGAGCTGCCTTAAATAAAGGTGAACAAAACTTAAATAAAAATGATTAATTAGAAAATGTTCCTTTTGATTTGTATAATTCTACAAAAATGTTGCATCTAAGACCCTGTTGTCTTATGTGTTATGGTCCCCTGGTAGCCTACATGAACAACTGTTAATAATGGTAGATGGGACTATGAGAATCAGCATCTTTATTGACACTAACATGACAAGTCTTTTTTTGTAGCAATTTTGGCATTCATACTGACAAGTAGGACAGCTTTATAAAGTGCAATAGCTGTAAACAGCACTATGGACTACATGATGTTGGAAATCCTACACAACTTTTTTTTTATCAGTGATTGCATCAATTTCCTAAAAAGGGAACTTGTGCTCACCACTGAACAGTTTTCAAAAATGCAATGATGGTGTGATCACACAACATCTAGATTAGCCATATGTTAGGAACGTTTGTGCAAAAAAAGCAATAAAAAAATGTCCTACCCCTTTAAAAAATATCAGGCACTGTTTGTCCAAATATTACAATGTATATTTATACTGGTCAGCTACACTATTCCTATTTTATGTGTTACCTGTAAGACAATAAACTTATTGTAATTAGAAAGTTACAGGTTAGAAGCGTGTTTAAGAAAAAATAAACAACAAGACTGTGGACTTCTTTGCTAACAAATGATATCACAGTGCCCGTTTTCTAGAAGTGCAATAACAGATGAAAAGCTGAAGATTCCTGTTGACCAAACAGCTTGGTGAAACAAAACAAATGCAAACAGTTCGATTACCAAACATTGCCTAGGGGAAGCTGTCAGCTAATTATAGGAAACAAATGATGCATCCCCCTTCTCTAGTTTTTTAATGAATATTGCATCCCCTCAACAGCTGATTATTTAATTAAGGCTGATCGTTGTTAGCATGTTCAATAATGACTTGTTAGATGGGAGTAGGTGTCCAATGAACCGCTTCAGCCTGAAGCTGAGAAGCAGAAAGGGTGTTCATAATTAAGCTTCCAATTAATTTTAGCAAGTCATGTGTGCAGACTCATGCATTCTAGGTTCATTTTCAAGGTTAAAGTGCAAGTTAGAGTGCAAAGTAAACTGAGATTGCATGATATACATATATGAAGATTTTAAGCATCGTCTAAAGTGTGTCCTCATTTCAGCTGTCACACTGGGCAATGTGATTGGAGGGTGTGTAAGAAGAAGAAAAACTTTGGAATTGTGGCCTGATTTACTTTTTAGAACAAAAAAATATTTTGCTGTTTTATATGCTGCTAATGAAAAGCAATGCATTGCCTGTACAAAGCAAAAGAAGATTCCTAAGAATATAAATGGATTTTCCAAATGACATATTTAGGTTAAGTTGCTTGCATATGAAATATTTTCAAAAGAGTACCTGGGATATGGCTACTTAAAGAAAAACTTTACCCCGACCATTGTAGATCTCTATAAAAATATATTGCATAGAACAGCTCATATGTAAAATCCTGCTTCATGTTGATAAACTGCTGTCATAAAAATATACTTTTTTAATAGTATGTATCATTGGGTAATTCTAAATAGAAAATTGCCATTTTAAGTACTAAGGGCTGCCCCAAGGACCATATGATTCACAGTGCACACAAACAAACCAAAAGCACATATACTTGTCACTCAATTAACAGACAAAAGTCGTTTACTCTCACGCTTATTCCTGTTACAGTTAGAGCTGCAATAGTTCTGGTCAGGTGATTTCTGAGGGAGCATACAGACCATGAAAAAATGGTGGCTCAAGGTAAAGATATAAAAGGGCAATATTTACTTCAATGTTTTTACATTTTGGTATGATATTTGCCACTTAATATGATGTAAACTATCTGTTGGTTAAGTATTCATTTTGGTGGTATAGTTTTCCTATAATAAAAAAAACCCCTTAGCTTATAATGCATAGTAATCACAATGCATAAACTTTAATACCATATTTATTTGCAATTATGCAATAATGTCTCAGCAACAAGAAAGTAAAGCCCATATTAATTGTCAGTTTGATGCCATTGAGTATAGTTGTCTGGATAGCTTTTCTCTGAAATGGAACACAGCTAAGGATTTTTCCCAACTGTTTTCTCTCCTGACAGCGGTAATGGAACGTTCATGGCTTAGTGGTCACAGTCTAATCATGTGACACATGTTCTCTACAGCCTCATCTCACACTCCTTTCATACAGGGATTCCACATTTATCCAATAAGCAAATTCAATGTGATGAAAAATCAAATTTAATTAAGTGTCATTGATTTCCTACCTAATCTGCTTGTAATACACATTTTGACTTTTCGACTTCAGAAATGCTCCAGTCCGTATCATGAAAATATCTTATATTTTTACTGAGCAAAATTGAGAAAAAGAGGCAGTTTTCTTTTGTATATCTAATATAAAACTTGTGTGGTGAGATGATCCTCTTGAAATGTACTTTTGCTAGATATTTCTGTTTAAGGTTGGTTTACAGTTCTTATTAGTGCTTAGCACTTTTTATTCTAGTTTTCTTCCCGTTAAGGGAAGAAAAATTCATAGGATAGGATTTTATATCACTTTGGTTTAAATGCTGTCATAATGTTTCACCAAAAAAGGAAATAAAGATAAAGACTTACTTACTATTGCACCCCCAAGTGTAGTCTCACAAAAATAGACACAATCATTGCACATATTGATGCCTTTCTTTAAAAGCACAGGCTGTATCAATAGGGGGCAGAAACTTTCACCTAAAGAATCAGGCACTGATGTAATTTTAATGCCAGAAATATACAGTTCCAGATTCTGCACTTGTGTCCAATTTGTAAAAACATGCAACTAAAACTCATTAGCTACAATTGTACAGAGCACAGATCCACAAGTGACTAGAATGGGGGAAAATGTAACATTATAGTTAAAAGAAATTTAGTCCAAAATTGTACTTTACAATACAGTTGCATTCATAAATGACCCCTCAGTTGTACTAATAAACCATAAACAAACTAGTTAGTTTATTATGGAAAGATCTATTCTAAGCAAATTTTCAATAGGCCTTTGTTTTGTATCTTCAAGTTATTAGTCGTGATGAGCAATATTCTTTGCCAGGCATGGATTCACGTTTGCCACTGGTGAAATTTTTTTGTGAAACTGTGGTAAAATTTCACCGTAAAAAAAGAGAAAAAATGCAGTGCCCATTGAATTTAAAGCATTTTATATAAAAAAAACACCCATTGACTTTTCGCAAAAATTGGACAGATTTGCTTAGCACTACTAATTAGCCTTTTTTTCGTGGCTGTCTCCATCATGCTGCTGAAAATACTTCCTTGGTAATGATTGAAAAGATTACAAAAAGGAATATTATGAGATATGTTCTGCACCATTCAACATGGAGGGTCAGTGCTAAGTCAAAGGCATATAATGAGACAATATTGATATACTGTAGACGCCCATTATAGATATATACTGTAATATTATATAATTAAAATATATAATAATAATAATTGTGGCCCTGAACAAGCTGCTACAATAAAGTAATTATTGTAGTGTAATCATTTGCTTATGTGTGCGCCTGTGTGGGCGTAAGAGCCTAAGAAGCCTAAGAGAGAGAATCATACTACAGTGGCTGGGAAGAATTTTTGCAGCTGCCCTGATCTGGGTGAGACTATTGATAATTTGTTCTACAAATGTCACCTAATCAAACATTAGCTGCAAAACCATATGCAAATGCTATTTGTTGATCCTGCATTAGAACTGGCAGGAATATTGATTTGGAAAATTGATCTGCTCAGCTCTGGTTGGCTGGTTATGTTGGCTAATCGGATCTTTCTATCTGATTACCTTATAATTAAACTGTTTTTGAATGATCTTTCTATTAGTTATTTTACCTTTTGTACCTCTATAAATATTCTTTAGCCTCTACGATAATTGTAACTACAAAAACATCTTTTTTTATGGTTGCATTGTTGTATGCATATTTTTTTTAATCCTACCAGTTTTTCCTTCATCTATGTGACTCAAATTTTGTGTTATGAAACTTCTTTGTCTTGGCTGACAATGTTGATTTAAAATGAAGTTTGAATTGTCCCTTTCATATTCTTCCCAAAACATTACTTTATTACAATGATGACAGTGCCACTGAAACTAATGTGTTGGCTGCTTTTTTTTTACCCCTTAAAATTTGCATAGTTCCAAAAATATGTACAGTTATGGTATCAATTATACATAGTAACATAGAAATTTAGGTTGAAAGAAGACACGCGTCCATCAAGTTCAACCTTTTAAGTCTATATATAACCTGCCTAACTGCTAGTTGATACAGAGGAAGGCAAAAAAAAACCCTACTGAATACTCTCTAATTTTCCTCAAAGAGGGAAAATTTCCTTCTTGACTCCAAGATGACAATTAGACCAGTCCCTAAATTAACTTGTACTATGAGCTATCTTCCATAACCCTGTATTCCCTCACTTGCTAAAAAAAGCCATCCAATCCCTTCCTAAAGCTATCTAATGTATCAGCCAGTATGATTGATTCATGGAGAAAATCCTCGCTCATATCTCTCATCTATTCTATTCTAGAGATGTCGCGAACTGTTCGCCGGCGAACTTGTTCGCGCGAACATCGGGTGTTCGCGCTCGCCGGAAGTTCGCGAACGTCGCGCGACGTTCGCCATTTTGGGTTCGCCATTGTTGGCGCTTTTTTTTGCCCTCTCACCCCAGACCAGCAGGTACATGGCAGCCAATCAGGAAGCTCTCCCCTGGACCACTCCCCTTCCCTATAAAAACCGAAGCCCTGCAGCGTTTTTTCACTCTGCCTGTGTGTGCTGAAGAGATAGTGTAGGGAGAGAGCTGCTGCCTGTTAGTGATTTCAGGGACAGTTGAAAGTTTGCTGGCTAGTAATCGTTTTGATACTGCTCTGTTATTGGAGGGACAGAAGTCTGCAGGGGTTTGAGGGACATTTAAGCTTAGGTAGCTTTGCTGGCTAGTAATCTACCTTCTACTGCAGTGCTCTGTATGTAGCTGCAGTGGGCAGCTGTCCTGCTTCTGATCTCATCTGCTGACTGCTGCAATAACAGTAGTCCTTGTAAGGACTGCTTTTATTTATTTTTTTGTTGTTTTACTACTACTACTACTACTACTACTATAAGAGCCCAGTGCTATTAGTCTAGCAGTGTTGGGGAGTGGGACTGGTGTGCTAATCTGCTGCTCCTAGTAGTTCAGCAGCACCAACTTTAATTTTTTTTTTTTAATATTCATTTTTTTTTTATTTTACTTTTTTTTATTTTACTACCGCTGTAGTAGTGTATAAGTTGACCTTTTAGGCATTATTTGCCCTGTAGGCATTATTTGCACACTGTTTTCTTCAACCCGCCATCGAGCTGTGTGACCTTGTTCACATTCTGTCTAAATATCCATAATATTACCGTCTCCAGAAAAAACACCGGAGTGACTTTTTTCAAGCAGCCATAATATATTTTACGTAATCCGTATCCACCGCTGTAGTAGTGTATACGTTGGCCTTGTAGGCATTATTTGCACACTGTTTTCTTCAACCCGCCATCGAGCTGTGTGACCTTGTTCCCATTCTGTCTAAATATCCATAATATTACCGTCTCCAGAAAAAACACCGGAGTCACTTTTTTCAAGCAGCATTCATATATTTTACGTAATCCGTATCCACCGCTGTAGTAGTGTATACGTTGGCCTTGTAGGCATTATTTGCACACTGTTTTCTTCAACCCGCCATCGAGCTGTGTGACCTTGTTCCCATTCTGTCTAAATATCCATAATATTACCGTCTCCAGAAAAAACACCGGAGTCACTTTTTTCAAGCAGCATTCATATATTTTACGTAATCCGTATCCACCGCTGTAGTAGTGTATACGTTGGCCTTGTAGGCATTATTTGCACACTGTTTTCTTCAACCCGCCATCGAGCTGTGTGACCTTGTTCCCATTCTGTCTAAATATCCATAATATTACCGTCTCCAGAAAAAACACCGGAGTCACTTTTTTCAAGCAGCATTCATATATTTTACGTAATCCGTATCCACCGCTGTAGTAGTGTATACGTTGGCCTTGTAGGCATTATTTGCACACTGTTTTCTTCAACCCGCCATCGAGCTGTGTGACCTTGTTCCCATTCTGTCTAAATATCCATAATATTACCGTCTCCAGAAAAAACACCGGAGTCACTTTTTTCAAGCAGCATTCATATATTTTACGTAATCCGTATCCACCGCTGTAGTAGTGTATACGTTGGCCTTGTAGGCATTATTTGCACACTGTTTTCTTCAACCCGCCATCGAGCTGTGTGACCTTGTTCCCATTCTGTCTAAATATCCATAATATTACCGTCTCCAGAAAAAACACCGGAGTCACTTTTTTCAAGCAGCATTCATATATTTTACGTAATCCGTATCCACCGCTGTAGTAGTGTATACGTTGGCCTTGTAGGCATTATTTGCACACTGTTTTCTTCAACCCGCCATCGAGCTGTGTGACCTTGTTCCCATTCTGTCTAAATATCCATAATATTACCGTCTCCAGAAAAAACACCGGAGTCACTTTTTTCAAGCAGCATTCATATATTTTACGTAATCCGTATCCACCGCTGTAGTAGTGTATACGTTGGCCTTGTAGGCATTATTTGCACACTGTTTTCTTCAACCCGCCATCGAGCTGTGTGACCTTGTTCCCATTCTGTCTAAATATCCATAATATTACCGTCTCCAATTGTCCCTCCAATACAGAGCAGTATCAAGCAGATTACTAGCCAGCAAACTTACTATCATCTGTCCCTGAAATCACTAACAGCTCTCCCCCTACACTATCTCTTCCAAGCACACACAGGCAGATTTTTCAGATACATTTTTGCCCTTGATCCCCCTCTGGCATGCCACTGTCCAGGTCGTTGCACCCTTTAAACAACTTTAAAATCATTTTTCTGGCCAGAAATGTCTTTTCTAGATGTTAAAGTTCGCCTTCCCATTGAAGTCTATGGGGTTCGCGAACCGTTCGCGAACCGCTCGCATTTTTGCGCAAGTTCGCGAATATGTTCGCGAACTTTTTTTCCGACGTTCGCTACATCCCTATTCTATTCTAGCGCAATTTGTCAGCGTTCAGCGCTCTGGACGCAACTTCGGACTTTAATGAATTAGCGTTGTCCTGACGAATCTACGCCTGGCGAAGTGTTGCGATGTGAGCAAACTCGTTGCTGGCGAATTTTCGGAGGTTAGTGAATTTGCCCCAAAGAACCCTACTCCAAGCAGAGAAAGTACCATTAACAACCACCCTCTGTACCTGATCCTGTAGCCAGTTTCCTACTATTTGTGGGGTACTATTTCCAAATAGATCACATCTATTCCCCCCTCCGCTGTCCAGCATCTTACTAACCTCATCATAAAAAGCAATCAAATTATTCTGACATGACCTATCCTTCATAAAGCAATGCTGATTTCTGCTCATAATGCCATTAACCAGAACATCATTTTGAATGTGATTCATTAAAAAGTCTTGAAATCATATGCCAACCACAAATGTCAAACTTAATGGCCTATAATTGTTAGGTTGAGATTGTAATCCCTTTTTAAATATAGGAATTACACTGTCTTTCCTCCAATCCATAGGTACCATACCAGATAAAAGCAAACCTGAGAAAATCAGAAATAGAGGCCGATCTAAAACTGAACTAAGCTTAGTACCCGAGGTTGTATTCCATCTGGCCCTGGTGCCTTGTTTACATTAATTGACTAAAGCTTTATGAACCATATTGAGCTGAGCCAACAGTGTAGCTATGAGTTGGGTCTAGGAACTCTGACTCCTCTGTTGTATAGAATATAAGAAAAGTGAAGAATCTGCTACAACCACATTGGGACCATTATTTAAAGGAGCCCCATCCTTTTACTAATAGGGGGTTATTTATCAAGCTCCAAATATCTAAACCTTGAATAATTAGTAGTTTTCGGAGCAAAAAAAAACGAAGAATTTTTTTCGATTTATTAGTGCGATGGTCTAAAAACTCAGAATCTGAAACCCTGGCATCTAAAAGCTCTCGAGGTCCCGTATAAGTCAATGGGGAAGGTTCCAGTGTCTGCACTGATGTCCGTACCGATATCCGATTATTTTGGGGTTTCTGCGCAAAAAACTCCAGAAAAATCATAGTTTTTGTGGATAACTCCGAACAACTTGGAGCTTTCAGGGAAAGCTCCGAAATTTGCCCGACCCTATTTTTTCAGGCTTTTTTCTTCATAAATAAGGTCCATTCTGCAATTCAGATTGCTCGAAGTTTTATATTAGAAATACTGAGATAAATTCGGACCTTGATAAATAACTCCCTTAACATAGTTAAAAAACCTTTTGGGGTTAATCTTAGCCTATGCTGCACTCCTCATTTTCTATCATTGCCTGCTGGATTGCTGTTTTACAACAGCGCTGAAAAAGATAAGGGGATTAAGAATAGAGCAACAAGGGAAAATCTTTGTAGTAACTTTTTTAGTGTTTTTTTGTCGGGTTGGAAAAAAAGGGGACAAGTTTTATCCTTTATATTTTTGTTTATATGCTACATACATCATGAGGAAAATTCTCTAGAGAATTTCCCCAACAATAATTGTATGGCGATAATGCATCAGCACATTTTTACACTGAATTTACATCAAGAGAATTTGGCACATTTCTCAAAAAAAATTGTGTTGTGAATACATGCCTGACAAAGGGAAAATTATTCAGCGTGGTGTGGTCGGATGCAGGCGGCAATATATAACTGGACTCAACGAAAAGTCGCAGGTAAAAACTACATTACATCCGACATAGCACGACT
Source organism: Xenopus laevis (assembly GCF_017654675.1). Classification (NCBI taxonomy): domain Eukaryota; kingdom Metazoa; phylum Chordata; class Amphibia; order Anura; family Pipidae; genus Xenopus; species Xenopus laevis. Next base: position 64,892,212 of record NC_054374.1, read on the forward strand.
GTTGTATGTGAATGCAGAAAGCCGTGTCTTCATCATTCTAACCGTGTAGTTTTTACCTGCGACTTTTCATTGAGTCCCATTATATTTTGAAGCCTGCGATTACATCTGACCTGCCACCTGCATTTCGTCTCTACGCACAGATCCGATGAAAGATGCCCATGGAGCTCAGCCCTTACACTATGGTTATGCTGTCTGTGTGAATTTTTTCAACATATCCCAATTGCATCACAGTTGATAAATACTACTCCAATGTTTAAAAGCTTATTCTTTAGTAAGAAGTTGTAGGAAGTGTGCGTGGCCTCCAGTTACAATATTACGATATAGAAAATTTAAAGAGTGTGTATATTGAAATATATATATATATATATATATATATATATATATATATATATATATATATATATATATATATATATATATATTTGTGATTTTTGAGAAAAGGCTGGTGCCACAGCTGAAACGTTTCTTTCAATAAAACTTCTGTAAATTCCATAAGTCCTGTGAGTGCAGCTTCCATTCGTTGGATTGTGTTCTACTATTCCTGTGATCTGCACCCAGGCATCCAAGACCGCATTTTTGTGAGTGTTGACAATGATTGTTGTATATATATTTGTGTATTTAACCTGCAGTTTTAAAAATGAAGATAGTAACTATTTTATATATTTTTTGTATAGCCTGCACATGAAACATACATTAAAATATGGGGAAGGGGAAGAGATCTAGTTCAGGCTCGATAGGCAGAAGAAAGAGAATGTGCTTTGCATGCAGTATGTGCAGCATGCATCTAGTTTGAAAAGCTTTTGTGGTTGCCATAGCATTGTTCTGCTTTCATTGCTTAAATCCACACCTCCACTGGGCCTACTCTGATTGACATTTACAAATTACCCAGCTGAAAGTGTTCAGGATTTGACCTGTGTGTTTCAATTCAGCAACGAGTGAGATTTGCAAGCATTTTGTCATATAATTACTGCAAATCCCATGAAAATTTCCACAAAGACTACATGACTAGTAATTTGCACAGACAGCAACTGATGCCTTCACAGTGCAGAAACCAGTATATTCTTTAAAACTGATTTTACAAAAAGAATAAAAAAAGTCCTGTACAAAATTGCAAAGAAAAATACATACTGTACATTTTTCTCTGGGAATGTCTGTTGGTTGGTAAGAAATTTTGTGATAACTATTTGTATGCTTAAAACATTTAGCATTTCTTGGAATGGTATACAATGTTAAGTATTGTAAGTAGCCAAAATAAAGTATATGTTAAGTAAAGTATATGTAGGAGGAAAAAGAAAGGTGATTTAATTGGTAAAAATGTATATTTATGCTGGCCATACATGGGCCAAATTTTGTAATATCTGTACAATATGGGGATGCTTTGTTGCATGTGAGAGAGGCGGTGAGAGACTTTAATTGGCTGTTAGTCCCATTCATGTACAAAATCAGTAACAGATCATCCTGGTGGTTTGTTTTTGTCCATCCAACAATGATCTTATAATAAAGTCTAAAATAACTAAGTGAATGAAAACAAAAATGTATCTGGTTTTAACTGTTTTAGATATTGCATGTGTTAACACTGTAACATAAACTATATAAATCTCAGCCATGACTAATGAATATAAGCATCACTTTGACTTTAATTTTTATATTACAGGAAAGATATAATAAAATAAAATCAAAAAGACAAATTTCACTCCATCACTAAAGGAACTCTACATTCAAACTACTGAACTATATATATATATATATATATATATATATATATATATATATATATATATATATATATATATATATATATATATATATATATATATATATATATAATTCCACTTGTATTGGTTTAAAATCCACCAAATCTATACAGGTTTTTAAAGTCCATCAGAGGAAGTGACATAACGATTCTTCCATTTTGCCTTGTACAGGGCTGTCACCACACCTGCTGTATAGCGTAATCAGATAGACATTTGTAACATGTATAAAGTAACACATTGTATATTTCCTTAGTTACATCATATACCGTCTATCTCTCATAAAAACAGATACAAGTTATAATCTTTATTCAATCCATTAGGATGTAACGAATTTAATTTTTTTATCCACCATACTTCTCTTTGCTTAAGTTTCAGTTCACGATCCCCCCCTCTTTTCAGTGGGGGCACTGTCTCTAATATTGTGAACCTCAACTGTTCAGCTGTATGCCCTTTATCCTTAAAATGCTTAGAAAGTGGTAATGCCATATTGCCTGTATTGATGGTAGATCTATGCTGAGAGATACGTGACTTGACTTTCTGTATCGTCTCTCCAACATAGATCTTCCCACAGGGGCATACTACAGCGTATATCGCATATTGCGAATTACACGTATAGTATCCCCTCATGTGATATACCTCCCCCGTTTCCGGGTGTTCAAATGACTTCCCCTTTATCACATAACGACATTGCTTACAATTAAGGCATGGGTACATGCCACAATTTCTCACTCCGAGGCCCGTGCTCTTCAATCCTACTCCCTTAGTTACTTTTGTTCTAGTTATTTGTGAGCCAATAGTTCTACCCCTCCTGTAAGTTGTGAGGGGGGGCAGCACAAACTCCTCCACCATGGGATATGCCCTACGAAGCAAATACCAATGCTTCACTAATATCTCATTCACCTTCCTACTGGAATCACCATACTGGGTAACAAAAGTGATCCTTGAATTCTTCCTTTTCTTTTTCTCTCTATTCTGAGACAGACTCCTCTCCGCTTTGTCAAGTACACGTGTGGGATAACCCCTTTGTTTAAATTTGTTCCTCATCTGTTGTACCTGGGTATCCCTAACCTGTGGGTCACTGACTAGTCTCTGAACTCTTGTTAGTTGACTAATTGGTATCGCCTCTTTTGTATGTGTAGGGTGAAAACTACTAAAATGTAAAATTTGATTCCGGTCAGTCGTTTTGGAAAAAAGCTTAGTCTGTAGTCCCTTCTCCCTATACACCATTACATCCAAAAAAGAGATCTCTTTCTGATTGTGTACTAGAGAAAACTTTATCGACCAATGAAGTCTATTGAGTCGTTCGTGGAACTGCGATAAAGAATCTAGGTCACCCCGCCATAGCACAAAGACATCATCGATGTACCTCCACCATGCACAACAATGTTCCTGGTAGAGGTCATCCAGATATATGTGCAACTGTTCAAGCCAAACCATGAAGGTATTGGCGTATGACGGGGCGACGTTTGATCCCATCGCGGTTCCACGTAACTGTAGATAAAAAACATCCTGAAAGGTAAAGTAATTCATCCTCAATATGATCCCCAATATCTGAAGAAAAAATTCAATTTGTGCATCCTGATACTGTCCACTTCCTCGTAACATCCATTCACAGGCCCTAATGCCCTCATCGTGAGGGATAGAGGTATAAAGACTGGACACATCTAGTGTGGCCAGTATAACATTATCCTCATCCTGTATATTCAGACCATCCAGTCTTTCCAAAAAATGTCCACTGTCCCTTACATAGGATACAGTGTTTCTAACCAAAGGTCCTAGGACCCTGTCCAATAAAACCGCCATTGGGCAAAAAACCGAATCAATTCCAGACACAATCGGTCGGCCCAGCGGATGGACAGGATCCTTGTGGATCTTGGGCAACATATACAATGTGGGTGTACGTGGAAAGGACACTATCAGAAATGTTTTCAATTCCTCCGAAATTATTTGGTTGTCAACCATGGTTGTTAACACCTGTTCTATTCTCTTCACAATGTCGGGTAAGGGATCACTGTCTAGAACTTTATAGACCTCACCATCCCCCAACTGTCTTTTAATCTCATTTACATAATATGCAGTATCCATGATCACAATCGCACCCCCCTTATCAGAGGGTTTGACTGTGATCCTGGTATCCTCCATTAAACTGTGTAAAGCCTCCCTTTCATGTTTAGTAATATTCGATACCATGCTAGGAGAATCAGGCTCCTGCTGATACAGTGACTCAAGATCTTGTATTTGTTTTATATATGTCTCTACAGCTGAGAAGAATGTAGGTGGAACAAACCCACTCTTGCTGCGTAGACCAAACTGTTTAGGGGTAAGTTCAAAAGTCTCACCAGTAATCGGTGCCTGGATGTCCATGGTAGAAAAGTGCACCTTCAAACGTAAAGTTCGGTAGAACCTGTAAAGATCCACATCCATCTGAAAACGATCCACAGGTGATGTCACACAATAATTCAAACCCTTCCCCAAAACCGAAGTCTGTGCATCTGTCAACGGAATAGAAGAAATGTTGAAAATCACTTGTTCCCTCTCTTCCCCTGTCTGCTCCTTGGCGGCATTGCTCTCCGTTTGTTTGATCCGTCTGTGCTTCCTCCCACCCCTGCGTCCTCTGTTTCGTCTAAAAAAGACCTTGTATCCGCTTTATTGGTCTCACTTGTTTCTTCCATCTGTAATGATCTCTCCAAGCCTCGTGGTACACTCAGGCTACGTGTATTAGCTCTGACTCTCCCATCAGAGTTATTCCACTGATAAACACGACCTCTCTCATAATCCACGACATCGCTGTCATACTTCAATCTTTTCTGTTTTTCATTCTCCTGTTTATATTTATCCAGTTTCACCTGCATCTGTTTTTTCAAATCAGTAAGATCAGATGCGGTGCTTCCCGCTGCTAGTTGTTCCCCCACTGCCTGCATTTCCTTCTTAACCACATCCAATTCCTTGGTAATAAACTCAACCGTTAGGGTCATAATATCATATGAGCATTTGTTAAGAATTTGCGTGAATCTCAGCCGAAATTCATCATTACCTGCAAACAGTGTAGGTCGCAGAGCGATCCGCAAACCATGGGGAATCCTTTTGTTCATAAAATACTCCGCCAGCGTTTCAGCGTGCAGCTCCAAATCTATCGCTCGCCGATTTAATCCTTCCAATTTCCTCTGTAATTGTGAAGTAACCGGAACCCGTAGGAAGCCGGCTGACTGCGCAAATGAGGCAACGATCTCCTCCGCTTGGGATTCAGTGTAACTAAACACCTCCCGATCCGGATGCTGGGCCGCCGCCATCATTCCACTTCACCTGAAGGACTTAATTGTAATGAAACAAAATCGAAGAATAACCAAAAGGCTGCGGGTGCACGATACTACCGGTATAGTATAATTCCACTTGTATTGGTTAGTAACAGCACTCACGCTATGTTCTCTTCTTAGATTGTCTGTGGTGCACGTCCCATTGAGGTTTTCCGGTCTTCCCTCGTTATATATAAAAATGCAAGGATAGACAGCACTCACAAATATTATGCAAAAGCTTGTATTAAAGTGAAAAAAGCATATACATCACCATGTACACATTAAGTAGCGACGTTTCGAGCCAATATAGGCTCTTTCTCAAGCCATGTGAACAATGGTTGAAAATCCACCAAATCTATACAGGTTTTTAAAGTCCATCAGAGGAAGTGACATAACGATTCTTCCATTTTGCCTTGTACAGGGCTGTCACCACACCTGCTGTATAGAGTAATCAGATAGACATTTGTAACATGTATAAAGTAACACATTGTATATTTCCTTAGTTACATCATATACCGTCTATCTCTCATAAAAACAGATACAAGTTATAATCTTTATTCAATCCATTAGGATGTAACGAATTTAATTTTTTTATCCACCATACTTCTCTTTGCTTAAGTTTCAGTTCACGATCCCCCCCTCTTTTGGTTATTCTTCGATTTTGTTTCATTACAATTAAGTCCTTCAGGTGAAGTGGAATGATGGCGGCGGCCCAGCATCCGGATCGGGAGGTGTTTAGTTACACTGAATCCCAAGCGGAGGAGATCGTTGCCTCATTTGCGCAGTCAGCCGGCTTCCTACGGGTTCCGGTTACTTCACAATTACAGAGGAAATTGGAAGGATTAAATCGGCGAGCGATAGATTTGGAGCTGCACGCTGAAACGCTGGCGGAGTATTTTTTGAACAAAAGGATTCCCCGTGGTTTGCGGATCGCTCTGCGACCTACACTGTTTGCAGGTAATGATGAATTTCGGCTGAGATTCACGCAAATTCTTAACAAATGCTCATATGATATTATGACCCTAACGGTTGAGTTTATTACCAAGGAATTGGATGTGGTTAAGAAGGAAATGCAGGCAGTGGGGGAACAACTAGCAGCGGGAAGCACCGCATCTGATCTTACTGATTTGAAAAAACAGATGCAGGTGAAACTGGATAAATATAAACAGGAGAATGAAAAACAGAAAAGATTGAAGTATGACAGCGATGTCGTGGATTATGAGAGAGGTCGTGTTTATCAGTGGAATAACTCTGATGGGAGAGTCAGAGCTAATACACGTAGCCTGAGTGTACCACGAGGCTTGGAGAGATCATTACAGATGGAAGAAACAAGTGAGACCAATAAAGCGGATACAAGGTCTTTTTTAGACGAAACAGAGGATGCAGGGGTGGGAGGAAGCACAGACGGATCAAACAAACGGAGAGCAATGCCGCCAAGGAGCAGACAGGGGAAGAGAGGGAACAAGTGATTTTCAACATTTCTTCTATTCCGTTGACAGATGCACAGACTTCGGTTTTGGGGAAGGGTTTGAATTATTGTGTGACATCACCTGTGGATCGTTTTCAGATGGATGTGGATCTTTACAGGTTCTACCGAACTTTACGTTTGAAGGTGCACTTTTCTACCATGGACATCCAGGCACCGATTACTGGTGAGACTTTTGAACTTACCCCTAAACAGTTTGGTCTACGCAGCAAGAGTGGGTTTGTTCCACCTACATCCTACTCAGCTGTAGAGACATATATAAAACAAATACAACAAGATCTTGAGTCACTGTATCAGCAGGAGCCTGATTCTCCTAGCATGGTATCGAATATTACTAAACATGAAAGGGAGGCTTTACACAGTTTAATGGAGGATACCAGGATCACAGTCAAACCCTCTGATAAGGGGGGTGCGATTGTGATCATGGATACTGCATATTATGTAAATGAGATTAAAAGACAGTTGGGGGATGGTGAGGTCTATAAAGTTCTAGACAGTGATCCCTTACCCGACATTGTGAAGAGAATAGAACAGGTGTTAACAACCATGGTTGACAACCAAATAATTTCGGAGGAATTGAAAACATTTCTGATAGTGTCCTTTCCACGTACACCCACATTGTATACATTGCCCAAGATCCACAAGGATCCTGTCCATCCGCCGGGCCGACCGATTGTGTCTGGAATTGATTCGGTTTTTTGCCCAATGGCGGTTTTATTGGACAGGGTCCTAGGACCTTTGGTTAGAAACACTGTATCCTATGTAAGGGACAGTGGACATTTTTTGGAAAGACTGGATGGTCTGAATATACAGGATGAGGATAATGTTATACTGGCCACACTAGATGTGTCCAGTCTTTATACCTCTATCCCTCACGATGAGGGCATTAGGGCCTGTGAATGGATGTTACGAGGAAGTGGACAGTATCAGGATGCACAAATTGAATTTTTTCTTCAGATATTGGGGATCATATTGAGGATGAATTACTTTACCTTTCAGGATGTTTTTTATCTACAGTTACGTGGAACCGCGATGGGATCAAACGTCGCCCCGTCATACGCCAATACCTTCATGGTTTGGCTTGAACAGTTGCACATATATCTGGATGACCTCTACCAGGAACATTGTTGTGCATGGTGGAGGTACATCGATGATGTCTTTGTGCTATGGCGGGGTGACCTAGATTCTTTATCGCGGTTCCACGAACGACTCAATAGACTTCATTGGTCGATAAAGTTTTCTCTAGTACACAATCAGAAAGAGATCTCTTTTTTGGATGTAATGGTGTATAGGGAGAAGGGACTACAGACTAAGCTTTTTTCCAAACCGACTGACCAGAATCAAATTTTACATTTTAGTAGTTTTCACCCTACACATACAAAAGAGGCGATACGGGCCTCGGAGTGAGAAATTGTGGCATGTACCCATGCCTTAATTGTAAGCAATGTCGTTATGTGATAAAGGGGAAGTCATTTGAACACCCGGAAACGGGGGAGGTATATCACATGAGGGGATACTATACGTGTAATTCGCAATATGCGATATACGCTGTAGTATGCCCCTGTGGGAAGATCTATGTTGGAGAGACGATACAGAAAGTCAAGTCACGTATCTCTCAGCATAGATCTACCATCAATACAGGCAATATGGCATTACCACTTTCTAAGCATTTTAAGGATAAAGGGCATACAGCTGAACAGTTGAGGTTCACAATATTAGAGACAGTGCCCCCACTGAAAAGAGGGGGGGATCGTGAACTGAAACTTAAGCAAAGAGAATGGTTTGTGGATAAAAAAATTAAATTCGTTACATCCTAATGGATTGAATAAAGATTATAACCTGTATCTGTTTTTATGAGAGATAGACGGTATATGATGTAACTAAGGAAATATACAATGTGTTACTTTATACATGTTACAAATGTCTATCTGATTACTCTATACAGCAGGTGTGGTGACAGCCCTGTACAAGGCAAAATGGAAGAATCGTTATGTCACTTCCTCTGATGGACTTTAAAAGCCTGTATAGATTTGGTGGATTTTAAACCATTGTTCACATGGCTTGAGAAAGAGCCTATATTGGCTCGAAACGTCGCTACTTAATGTGTACATGGTGATGTATATGCTTTTTTCACTTTAATACAAGCTTTTGCATAATATTTGTGAGTGCTGTCTATCCTTGCATTTTTATATATATATATATATATATATATATATATATATATATATATATATATATATATATATATATATATATATATATATATATATAGTAAATATCTCAGTATTATTATTAGATATTAATTATAACTACAATATTTCAACTGACATAATTGTGTATATCTTACAATATACTCTTCTTACATCCACGTTTATAAATAGCCATTATGAAATAGGTATGGGATACCTATCAGGAAATACATTATCTGAATTATGGGGAAGGACATCTGCCAATTTAACCAAATATTTGGATTTATAGAATTATTTCCTTTTTCCCTGTATAATAAACAGTACCATGCATTTGATGATAACTAAGCTGCATTAATCCATATTGATAAAAAAAAATCCTCAGAATATTTTTTCCGTTACCCATTGGGGGAATGTAATAAAAGTCGGTAACGGAAAAAATATTCGCAATGTGAAACGTTATGCCTCTGTGCGAACAAATTTGCTTTTGTGCAAATTCAATATAGCTTTTCCAACATGGAAGGAGGTTTCCGAATGTAATAGTTAGCGCCAGTGTACAGTGAATCTAATACAACTTCTTACTAAAAAAAGTTGTTATGTTTGCTCCAAAAGATTACGACACCTTCGAGCATTTCTTAAAAGTGGGCAATGCACAATTAAAATTCGCTATGTAATAACAGTTTAAGGAAGAGTTTTACATTGCAAAGTGAGAATTTTCATTCTTATTTGTGCTAATTGTTTTGCTCTTTGCGACTTTTATTACATTCCCCCATAAACATCTAGATGACATGGGTTATAGCAACGTCAGTGTCTTTAAGTTTATAGGTCACAAGGTGGATTTAAACCTCCCCCCCAAAAAAGTTTCACCCCACCTCTTTAAGTGCAGAATGATGGCCATTCTAGGAGTAAAACTTTGCTTAAGCTTATATTGTGAAGACTACAAAATCTTCTGAGATGTATTTTGTTGTTCAAAGCTTTTTTTATTTAATGGCAGATAATAAGTAAGGAGGCTATGTATGACAAAGACACTGGCAAGAATTGTTTAGATAATAATGACAGCTTTTAATATTAATATTAGGCATTCATATATTAGAGTTTAGAGTTAGTGGTGTTAATATATAAATTAAGAAATTAGGGGTTTTAATAGAGTGGATATGCCAGTGCATTAAGTATAGGGAATAAACTCCCAGAACTAATTTTCATAGCCAAGGATAATTTATACTTAGGGACTCACGAGAGGGTCACAGTTTTACCTGGCTACAAATTACTTCAGGTAGCAATAAGTAAGAACAAATTAAAAGAGTACACAGTGTAATAAGATATTTTTTCAAAACAGTTAATTATGTACACAGACCTACATATTTCCTGTAATATTAATAGTACAGGTATAGGATCCCTTATCCGGAAACCCGATATCCAGAAAGCTCCGAATTACGGAATGGCTGTCTCCCATAGACTCCATTTTATCCAAATTTTTAAAAATGATTTCCTGTTTCTCTGTAATAACAAAACAGTAGCTTGTACTTGATCCCAACTAAGATATAATGAATCCTTATTTAAAGCAAAACCAGCCTATTGGGTTTATTTAATGTTTAAATGAATTTCTAGTAGACTTAAGGCATGAAGACCCAAATCACGGAAAGATCCATTATTCGGAAAACCCCAGGTCCCGAGCATTCTGGATAACAGGTCCCATACCTGTACAGAAAAGGAAAATGACAGTGTGAGTAAATAAAACATTGTAAATAATAAAAAAATTATTTTGAATCAATTTGAAAGCAAGAATCTTAATAAAAATAGGTTAAACATAGTTCCTCCTCCCACTGAATGGAAGTTCATGCAGGAGTTGACTTGCAATTGATGAACCATAGAACAAGGTTTAGCACTGGGCCCAATGCAAGATGCTTTAACACTGTGTTAAAGCATCTTTTGTTCTGCAAATATTACCATACTTTTTTATGCAATTGCAGTTCATCTACATATGCAGTAAACAAATGGGCCTTCTTAATATTTTACTCAACACTGTTCAACCAATTAAATAATGTTTACTATTTTATCATTCTTTTTTTGTTCTGAATCCTCAGGCTCCTTTTTATCTGGTATGGTACTGATGGGCTGCGGGAAAGCAGATTAAGATTTCAACCTGGCAATTACAGGCATGTAAGTCTAACATCTGTCGTGGACAAGTATATGGAGGATTGTTTAAGAATTACATTCAAGATTGCATTCTGGTGTATAGCATTACAAGTAACAATCAAGGGGTGCTGTGCCAATGAGATGAGTTGAAAAACTTGCCTCAGGCTGCATCGCTCCACTTGTTACCAGGGGCAGCAAAAATGCCCCCCCTGGTAGCTTTAAGAGCCAAATTTTCAGTTTTCAAACCGGAAATACAGCTCTTCTAGTGAAAAGAGAGCAATCCCGACAATCGTTTTCTTTCCCCATCAAAAAAATAAAAATCTATGCAGGTTTAAGGGGCTGAGCTTTTAAAGGGATACTTTGCCACTAAACAATGTAGGTCTATAAAATATGTTGCTTAAAACAGCTCATATGTAAAACCTTGCTTCTTGTAAATAAACCATTTTCATAATAATATATTTTTCTGTAGCACAGGTGACCTGTTATCAAGAATGTTTGGGACCTGGGGTTTTTCGGATAAGGGCTCTTTCTGTAATTTGGATCTTCATACCTTAATTCTACTAGAAAGTCATTTAAATATTAATCAAACCCAATAGGCTGTTTTGCTTACAAAAAGGATTAATTATATCTCAGTTGTGATCAAGTACAAGGTCCTGTTTTATTAGTACAGAGAAAAAGGAAAGCGTTTTTAAAAATTTTGATTATTTTGATAAAATGGAGTCTATGGGAGACAGCCTTTCTGCAATTCTGAGCTTTCTGGATAATGGAGTATTTGTTGAGCAGGCACTCAACTGAAAGCCATCTTCCACCAGGTGAATGAAAGCAAGTGAAGAAATGTATATGCCACTTACGCATTTCTTGTTAAAAACACTTAGGGGCACATTTACTAAGGGTCGAATATCGAGGGTTTATTATTCGACCCTCGAAGTAAAATCCTTGTCGAAGGATTTACCT